>NC_081553.1:196200965-196500965 GCF_963082655.1 Stomoxys calcitrans
CAACTCGAAAATTTTTTTCGCATCAAAAATTGAAAATTTTCATAAGGGGTTAGCCTTTGCTAAAAAAATGCAAAAAAAATAAAATGTGAAATTTTAAGTAATTCTGTTTATTTTACGAATCGTCTTCGAATTTCGAACTGCGGAATGCTAGAAAATATTCGAAATTCGAAAAAATGAAGGAGTTACAGCGTAGTTGGCCTTGAAAACGACTTTGAATTTTTACGCCCAAAATAAATTGGTTTTTGCTATGTTTTCCATAGCAACCTTTACAGTATCGCTTCATGTAGCACCTCTACGGAAAGGGATCTTTGTCACGAATCTAACGGTGTCTGAAAATTTGTAAAGTTTGCCAAAATAGGGAAGTTACAGCAATTGCAAACTCAAGTTGGTTTTTTTGAATTTTTGGGATATGAATTATGCGATTTTGATGCAATACACTGAAGATTTCAAGGAAATGGGAAATAATATTGATTCGTCCGGCACCACTACGGAAAGAGAATTTCTTCACGAATCCAACGGTGTCCTCAGAATGTTGAAGTTCGCAAAACTAACGAAGTTACAGCAATTTGAAACTCACGTAGATTTTTTTTGCGTTTTTTTGATATCAATTATGCGATTTTGAGCTTGTTTTTTGAAGAAAAAACATGGGAGTTGCGCAAAACCGATTTTTTGCCATAATCTTCAATACTCTATACTCAACTCGAAAATTTTTTTCGCATCAAAAATTGAAAATTTTCATAAGGGGTTAGCCTTTGCTAAAAAAATGCAAAAAAAATAAAATTTGAAATTTTAAGTAATTCTGTTTATTTTACGAATCGTCTTCGAATTTCGAACTGCGGAATGCTAGAAAATATTCGAAATTCGAAAAAATGAAGGAGTTACAGCGTAGTTGGCCTTGAAAACGACTTTGAATTTTTACGCCCAAAATAAATTGGTTTTTGCTATGTTTTCCATAGCAACCTTTACAGTATCGCTTCATGTAGCACCTCTACGGAAAGGGATCTTTGTCACGAATCTAACGGTGTCTGAAAATTTGTAAAGTTTGCCAAAATAGGGAAGTTACAGCAATTGCAAACTCAAGTTGGTTTTTTTGAATTTTTGGGATATGAATTATGCGATTTTGATGCAATACACTGAAGATTTCAAGGAAATGGGAAATAATATTGATTCGTCCGGCACCACTACGGAAAGAGAATTTCTTCACGAATCCAACGGTGTCCTCAGAATGTTGAAGTTCGCAAAACTAACGAAGTTACAGCAATTTGAAACTCACGTAGATTTTTTTTGCGTTTTTATACCCTCCACCATAAGATGGGGGGTATACTAATTTCGTCATTCTGTTTGTAACTACTCGAAATATTCGTCTGAGACCCCATAAAGTATATATATTCTTGATCGTCGCGACATTTTATGTCGATCTAGCCATGTCCGTCCGTCTGTCCGTCCGTCCGTCCGTCCGTCCGTCCGTCCGTCCGTCCGTCCGTCCGTCCGTCCGTCCGTCCGTCCGTCCGTCCGTCCGTCCGTCCGTCCGTCCGTCTGTCTGTCGAAAGCACGCTAACTTCCGAAGGAGTAAAGCTAGCCGCTTGAAATTTTGCACAAATACTTCTTATTAGTGTAGGTCGGTTGGTATTGTAAATGGGCCATATCGGTCCATGTTTTGATATAGCTGCCATATAAACCGATCTAGGGTCTTGACTTCTTGAGCCTCTAGAGTGCGCAATTCTTATCCGATTGGAATGAAATTTTGCACGACGTGTTTTGTTATGATATCCAACAACTGTGGCAAGTATGGTTCAAATCGGTTAATAACCTGATATAGCTGCCATATAAACCGATCTTGGGTCTTGATTTCTTGAGCCTCTAGAGTGCGCATTTCTTATCCGATTGGAATGAAATTTTGCACGACGTGTTTTGTTATGATACCCAACAACTGTGCCAAGTATGGTTCAAATCGGTTCATAACCTGATATAGCTGCCATATAAACCGATCTTGGGTCTTGACTTCTTGAGCCTCTAGAGTGCGCAATTCTTATCCGATTGAAATGAAATTTTGCACGACGTGTTTTGTTATGATATCCAACAACTGTGCCAAGTATGGTTCAAATCGGTCCATAACCTGATATAGCGGCCATATAAACCGATCTGGGGTCTTGACTTCTTGAGCGTCTAGAGTGCGCAATTCTTATCCGATTGGAATGAAATTTTGAACGACGTGTTTTGTTACGATATCCAACAACTGTGCCAAGTATGGTTCAAATCGGTGCATAACCTTATATAGCTGTCATATAAACCGATCTGGGGTCTTGATTTCTTGAGCCTCTAGAGGGCGCAATTCCTATCCGATTTGAATGAATTTTGACACGTAGTATTTTGTTATGATATCCAACAACTGTGCCAAGTATGGTTCAAATCGGTTCATAACCTGATATAGCTGTCATATAAACAGATCTGGGGACTTGACTTCTTGAGCTTCTAGAGGGCGCAATTCCTATCCGATTTGGCTGAAATTTCGCAAGACGTTTTTTATTGGTACTTTCAACCACTATGTCAAATGAAATACAAGTCGGTTCATAACCTGATATAGCTGCCATATAAACCGATCTGGGATCTTGACTTCTTGAGCCTCGCAATTATTATCCGATTTGCCTGAAATTTTGTACGACGGATTCTTTCATGACCATCAACATACGTGTTTATTATGGTCTGAATCGGTCCATAGTCCGATACAGCTCCCATATAAATCGATCTCTCTATTTTGCTTTTTGAGCTCACAAAGAGCGCAATTCTTATTCGAATTGGCTGACATTTTACACAGGTCTCCAACATATAATTTAATTGTGGTCCAAACCGGAGCATATCTCGATATCGCTCTAATAGCAGAGCAAATCTTTTCTTATATCCTGTTTTGCCTAAGAAGAGATGCCGGGAAAAGAACTCGACAAATGCGATCCATGGTGGAGGGTATATAAGATTCGGCCCGGCCGAACTTAGCACGCTTTTACTTGTTTTGATATCAATTATGCGATTTTGAGCTTGTTTTTTGAAGAAAAAACATGGGAGTTGCGCAAAACCGATTTTTTTGCCATAATCTTCAATACTCTATACTCAACTCGAAAATTTTTTTCGCATCAAAAATTGAAAATTTTCATAAGGGGTTAGCCTTTGCTAAAAAAATGCAAAAAAAATAAAATGTGAAATTTTAAGTAATTCTGTTTATTTTACGAATCGTCTTCGAATTTCGAACTGCGGAATGCTAGAAAATATTCGAAATTCGAAAAAATGAAGGAGTTACAGCGTAGTTGGCCTTGAAAACGACTTTGAATTTTTACGCCCAAAATAAATTGGTTTTTGCTATGTTTTCCATAGCAACCTTTACAGTATCGCTTCATGTAGCACCTCTACGGAAAGGGATCTTTGTCACGAATCTAACGGTGTCTGAAAATTTGTAAAGTTTGCCAAAATAGGGAAGTTACAGCAATTGCAAACTCAAGTTGGTTTTTTTGAATTTTTGGGATATGAATTATGCGATTTTGATGCAATACACTGAAGATTTCAAGGAAATGGGAAATAGTATTGATTCGTCCGGCACCACTACGGAAAGAGAATTTCTTCACGAATCCAACGGTGTCCTCAGAATGTTGAAGTTCGCAAAACTAACGAAGTTACAGCAATTTGAAACTCACGTAGATTTTTTTTGCGTTTTTTTGATATCAATTATGCGATTTTGAGCTTGTTTTTTGAAGAAAAAACATGGGAGTTGCGCAAAACCGATTTTTTTGCCATAATCTTCAATACTCTATACTCAACTCGAAAATTTTTTTCGCATCAAAAATTGAAAATTTTCATAAGGGGTTAGCCTTTGCTAAAAAAATGCAAAAAAAATAAAATGTGAAATTTTAAGTAATTCTGTTTATTTTACGAATCGTCTTCGAATTTCGAACTGCGGAATGCTAGAAAATATTCGAAATTCGAAAAAATGAAGGAGTTACAGCGTAGTTGGCCTTGAAAACGACTTTGAATTTTTACGCCCAAAATAAATTGGTTTTTGCTATGTTTTCCATAGCAACCTTTACAGTATCGCTTCATGTAGCACCTCTACGGAAAGGGATCTTTGTCACGAATCTAACGGTGTCTGAAAATTTGTAAAGTTTGCCAAAATAGGGAAGTTACAGCAATTGCAAACTCAAGTTGTTTTTTTTGAATTTTTGGGATATG
The DNA here is from genome assembly GCF_963082655.1 of Stomoxys calcitrans. Classification (NCBI taxonomy): domain Eukaryota; kingdom Metazoa; phylum Arthropoda; class Insecta; order Diptera; family Muscidae; genus Stomoxys; species Stomoxys calcitrans. The sequence goes on from NC_081553.1 coordinate 196,205,181, forward strand.
AATTATGCGATTTTGATGCAATACACTGAAGATTTCAAGGAAATGGGAAATAGTATTGATTCGTCCGGCACCACTACGGAAAGAGAATTTCTTCACGAATCCAACGGTGTCCTCAGAATGTTGAAGTTCGCAAAACTAACGAAGTTACAGCAATTTGAAACTCACCTAGATTTTTTTTGCGTTTTTTTGATATCAATTATGCGATTTTGAGCTTGTTTTTTGAAGAAAAAACATGGGAGTTGCGCAAAACCGATTTTTTTGCCATAATCTTCAATACTCTATACTCAACTCGAAAATTTTTTTCGCATCAAAAATTGAAAATTTTCATAAGGGGTTAGTTAGCCTTTGCTAAAAAAATGCAAAAAAAATAAAATGTGAAATTTTAAGTAATTCTGTTTATTTTACGAATCGTCTTCGAATTTCGAACTGCGGAATGCTAGAAAATATTCGAAATTCGAAAAAATGAAGGAGTTACAGCGTAGTTGGCCTTGAAAACGACTTTGAATTTTTACGCCCAAAATAAATTGGTTTTTGCTATGTTTTCCATAGCAACCTTTACAGTATCGCTTCATGTAGCACCTCTACGGAAAGGGATCTTTGTCACGAATCTAACGGTGTCTGAAAATTTGTAAAGTTTGCCAAAATAGGGAAGTTACAGCAATTGCAAACTCAAGTTGGTTTTTTTGAATTTTTGGGATATTAATTATGCGATTTTGATGCAATACACTGAAGATTTCAAGGAAATGGGAAATAGTATTGATTCGTCCGGCACCACTACGGAAAGAGAATTTCTTCACGAATCCAACGGTGTCCTCAGAATGTTGAAGTTCGCAAAACTAACGAAGTTACAGCAATTTGAAACTCACGTAGATTTTTTTTGCGTTTTTTTGATATCAATTATGCGATTTTGAGCTTGTTTTTTGAAGAAAAAACATGGGAGTTGCGCAAAACCGATTTTTTTGCCACAATCTTCAATACTCTATACTCAACTCGAAAATTTTTTTCGCATCAAAAATTGAAAATTTTCATAAGGGGTTAGCCTTTGCTAAAAAAATGCAAAAAAAATAAAATGTGAAATTTTAAGTAATTCTGTTTATTTTACGAATCGTCTTCGAATTTCGAACTGCGGAATGCTAGAAAATATTCGAAATTCGAAAAAATGAAGGAGTTACAGCGTAGTTGGCCTTGAAAACGACTTTGAATTTTTACGCCCAAAATAAATTGGTTTTTGCTATGTTTTCCATAGCAACCTTTACAGTATCGCTTCATGTAGCACATCTACGGAAAGGGATCTTTGTCACGAATCTAACGGTGTCTGAAAATTTGTAAAGTTTGCCAAAATAGGGAAGTTACAGCAATTGCAAACTCAAGTTGGTTTTTTTGAATTTTTGGGATATGAATTATGCGATTTTGATGCAATACACTGAAGATTTCAAGGAAATGGGAAATAATATTGATTCGTCCGGCACCACTACGGAAAGAGAATTTCTTCACGAATCCAACGGTGTCCTCAGAATGTTGAAGTTCGCAAAACTAAAGAAGTTACAGCAATTTGAAACTCACGTAGATTTTTTTTGCGTTTTTTTGATATCAATTATGCGATTTTGAGCTTGTTTTTTGAAGAAAAAACATGGGAGTTGCGCAAAACCGATTTTTTTGCCATAATCTTCAATACTCTATACTCAACTCGAAAATTTTTTTCGCATCAAAAATTGAAAATTTTCATAAGGGGTTAGCCTTTGCTAAAAAAATGCAAAAAAAATAAAATGTGAAATTTTAAGTAATTCTGTTTATTTTACGAATCGTCTTCGAATTTCGAACTGCGGAATGCTAGAAAATATTCGAAATTCGAAAAAATGAAGGAGTTACAGCGTAGTTGGCCTTGAAAACGACTTTGAATTTTTACGCCCAAAATAAATTGGTTTTTGCTATGTTTTCCATAGCAACCTTTACAGTATCGCTTCATGTAGCACCTCTACGGAAAGGGATCTTTGTCACGAATCTAACGGTGTCTGAAAATTTGTAAAGTTTGCCAAAATAGGGAAGTTACAGCAATTGCAAACTCAAGTTGGTTTTTTTGAATTTTTGGGATATGAATTATGCGATTTTGATGCAATACACTGAAGATTTCAAGGAAATGGGAAATAGTATTGATTCGTCCGGCACCACTACGGAAAGAGAATTTCTTCACGAATCCAACGGTGTCCTCAGAATGTTGAAGTTCGCAAAACTAACGAAGTTACAGCAATTTGAAACTCACGTAGATTTTTTTGCGTTTTTTTGATATCAATTATGCGATTTTGAGCTTGTTTTTTGAAGAAAAAACATGGGAGTTGCGCAAAACCGATTTTTTTGCCATAATCTTCAATACTCTATACTCAACTCGAAAATTTTTTTCGCATCAAAAATTGAAAATTTTCATAAGGGGTTAGCCTTTGCTAAAAAAATGCAAAAAAAATAAAATGTGAAATTTTAAGTAATTCTGTTTATTTTACGAATCGTCTTCGAATTTCGAACTGCGGAATGCTAGAAAATATTCGAAATTCGAAAAAATGAAGGAGTTACAGCGTAGTTGGCCTTGAAAACGACTTTGAATTTTTACGCCCAAAATAAATTGGTTTTTGCTATGTTTTCCATAGCAACCTTTACAGTATCGCTTCATGTAGCACCTCTACGGAAAGGGATCTTTGTCACGAATCTAACGGTGTCTGAAAATTTGTAAAGTTTGCCAAAATAGGGAAGTTACAGCAATTGCAAACTCAAGTTGGTTTTTTTGAATTTTTGGGATATGAATTATGCGATTTTGATGCAATACACTGAAGATTTCAAGGAAATGGGAAATAGTATTGATTCGTCCGGCACCACTACGGAAAGAGAATTTCTTCACGAATCCAACGGTGTCCTCAGAATGTTGAAGTTCGCAAAACTAACGAAGTTACAGCAATTTGAAACTCACGTAGATTTTTTTGCGTTTTTTTGATATCAATTATGCGATTTTGAGCTTGTTTTTTGAAGAAAAAACATGGGAGTTGCGCAAAACCGATTTTTTTGCCATAATCTTCAATACTCTATACTCAACTCGAAAATTTTTTTCGCATCAAAAATTGAAAATTTTCATAAGGGGTTAGCCTTTGCTAAAAAAATGCAAAAAAAATAAAATGTGAAATTTTAAGTAATTCTGTTTATTTTACGAATCGTCTTCGAATTTCGAACTGCGGAATGCTAGAAAATATTCGAAATTCGAAAAAATGAAGGAGTTACAGCGTAGTTGGCCTTGAAAACGACTTTGAATTTTTACGCCCAAAATAAATTGGTTTTTGCTATGTTTTCCATAGCAACCTTTACAGTATCGCTTCATGTAGCACCTCTACGGAAAGGGATCTTTGTCACGAATCTAACGGTGTCTGAAAATTTGTAAAGTTTGCCAAAATAGGGAAGTTACAGCAATTGCAAACTCAAGTTGGTTTTTTTGAATTTTTGGGATATGAATTATGCGATTTTGATGCAATACACTGAAGATTTCAAGGAAATGGGAAATAATATTGATTCGTCCGGCACCACTACGGAAAGAGAATTTCTTCACGAATCCAACGGTGTCCTCAGAATGTTGAAGTTCGCAAAACTAACGAAGTTACAGCAATTTGAAACTCACGTAGATTTTTTTTGCGTTTTTTTGATATCAATTATGCGATTTTGAGCTTGTTTTTTGAAGATGTTTTTGCTATGTTTTCCATAGCAACCTTTACAGTATCGCTTCATGTAGCACCTCTACGGAAAGGGATCTTTGTCACGAATCTAACGGTGTCTGAAAATTTGTAAAGTTTGCCAAAATAGGGAAGTTACAGCAATTGCAAACTCAAGTTGGTTTTTTTGAATTTTTGGGATATGAATTATGCGATTTTGATGCAATACACTGAAGATTTCAAGGAAATGGGAAATAGTATTGATTCGTCCGGCACCACTACGGAAAGAGAATTTCTTCACGAATCCAACGGTGTCCTCAGAATGTTGAAGTTCGCAAAACTAACGAAGTTACAGCAATTTGAAACTCACGTAGATTTTTTTGCGTTTTTTTGATATCAATTATGCGATTTTGAGCTTGTTTTTTGAAGAAAAAACATGGGAGTTGCGCAAAACCGATTTTTTTGCCATAATCTTCAATACTCTATACTCAACTCGAAAATTTTTTTCGCATCAAAAATTGAAAATTTTCATAAGGGGTTAGCCTTTGCTAAAAAAATGCAAAAAAAATAAAATGTGAAATTTTAAGTAATTCTGTTTATTTTACGAATCGTCTTCGAATTTCGAACTGCGGAATGCTAGAAAATATTCGAAATTCGAAAAAATGAAGGAGTTACAGCGTAGTTGGCCTTGAAAACGACTTTGAATTTTTACGCCCAAAATAAATTGGTTTTTGCTATGTTTTCCATAGCAACCTTTACAGTATCGCTTCATGTAGCACCTCTACGGAAAGGGATCTTTGTCACGAATCTAACGGTGTCTGAAAATTTGTAAAGTTTGCCAAAATAGGGAAGTTACAGCAATTGCAAACTCAAGTTGGTTTTTTTGAATTTTTGGGATATGAATTATGCGATTTTGATGCAATACACTGAAGATTTCAAGGAAATGGGAAATAATATTGATTCGTCCGGCACCACTACGGAAAGAGAATTTCTTCACGAATCCAACGGTGTCCTCAGAATGTTGAAGTTCGCAAAACTAACGAAGTTACAGCAATTTGAAACTCACGTAGATTTTTTTTGCGTTTTTTTGATATCAATTATGCGATTTTGAGCTTGTTTTTTGAAGAAAAAACATGGGAGTTGCGCAAAACCGATTTTTTTGCCATAATCTTCAATACTCTATACTCAACTCGAAAATTTTTTTCGCATCAAAAATTGAAAATTTTCATAAGGGGTTAGCCTTTGCTAAAAAAATGCAAAAAAAATAAAATGTGAAATTTTAAGTAATTCTGTTTATTTTACGAATCGTCTTCGAATTTCGAACTGCGGAATGCTAGAAAATATTCGAAATTCGAAAAAATGAAGGAGTTACAGCGTAGTTGGCCTTGAAAACGACTTTGAATTTTTACGCCCAAAATAAATTGGTTTTTGCTATGTTTTCCATAGCAACCTTTACAGTATCGCTTCATGTAGCACCTCTACGGAAAGGGATCTTTGTCACGAATCTAACGGTGTCTGAAAATTTGTAAAGTTTGCCAAAATAGGGAAGTTACAGCAATTGCAAACTCAAGTTGGTTTTTTTGAATTTTTGGGATATGAATTATGCGATTTTGATGCAATACACTGAAGATTTCAAGGAAATGGGAAATAGTATTGATTCGTCCGGCACCACTACGGAAAGAGAATTTCTTCACGAATCCAACGGTGTCCTCAGAATGTTGAAGTTCGCAAAACTAACGAAGTTACAGCAATTTGAAACTCACGTAGATTTTTTTGCGTTTTTTTGATATCAATTATGCGATTTTGAGCTTGTTTTTTGAAGAAAAAACATGGGAGTTGCGCAAAACCGATTTTTTTGCCATAATCTTCAATACTCTATACTCAACTCGAAAATTTTTTTCGCATCAAAAATTGAAAATTTTCATAAGGGGTTAGCCTTTGCTAAAAAAATGCAAAAAAAATAAAATGTGAAATTTTAAGTAATTCTGTTTATTTTACGAATCGTCTTCGAATTTCGAACTGCGGAATGCTAGAAAATATTCGAAATTCGAAAAAATGAAGGAGTTACAGCGTAGTTGGCCTTGAAAACGACTTTGAATTTTTACGCCCAAAATAAATTGGTTTTTGCTATGTTTTCCATAGCAACCTTTACAGTATCGCTTCATGTAGCACCTCTACGGAAAGGGATCTTTGTCACGAATCTAACGGTGTCTGAAAATTTGTAAAGTTTGCCAAAATAGGGAAGTTACAGCAATTGCAAACTCAAGTTGGTTTTTTTGAATTTTTGGGATATGAATTATGCGATTTTGATGCAATACACTGAAGATTTCAAGGAAATGGGAAATAGTATTGATTCGTCCGGCACCACTACGGAAAGAGAATTTCTTCACGAATCCAACGGTGTCCTCAGAATGTTGAAGTTCGCAAAACTAACGAAGTTACAGCAATTTGAAACTCACGTAGATTTTTTTTGCGTTTTTTTGATATCAATTATGCGATTTTGAGCTTGTTTTTTGAAGAAAAAACATGGGAGTTGCGCAAAACCGATTTTTTGCCATAATCTTCAATACTCTATACTCAACTCGAAAATTTTTTTCGCATCAAAAATTGAAAATTTTCATAAGGGGTTAGCCTTTGCTAAAAAAATGCAAAAAAAATAAAATGTGAAATTTTAAGTAATTCTGTTTATTTTACGAATCGTCTTCGAATTTCGAACTGCGGAATGCTAGAAAATATTCGAAATTCGAAAAAATGAAGGAGTTACAGCGTAGTTGGCCTTGAAAACGACTTTGAATTTTTACGCCCAAAATAAATTGGTTTTTGCTATGTTTTCCATAGCAACCTTTACAGTATCGCTTCATGTAGCACCTCTACGGAAAGGGATCTTTGTCACGAATCTAACGGTGTCTGAAAATTTGTAAAGTTTGCCAAAATAGGGAAGTTACAGCAATTGCAAACTCAAGTTGGTTTTTTTGAATTTTTGGGATATGAATTATGCGATTTTGATGCAATACACTGAAGATTTCAAGGAAATGGGAAATAGTATTGATTCGTCCGGCACCACTACGGAAAGAGAATTTCTTCACGAATCCAACGGTGTCCTCAGAATGTTGAAGTTCGCAAAACTAACGAAGTTACAGCAATTTGAAACTCACGTAGATTTTTTTTGCGTTTTTTTGATATCAATTATGCGATTTTGAGCTTGTTTTTTGAAGAAAAAACATGGGAGTTGCGCAAAACCGATTTTTTTGCCATAATCTTCAATACTCTATACTCAACTCGAAAATTTTTTTCGCATCAAAAATTGAAAATTTTCATAAGGGGTTAGCCTTTGCTAAAAAAATGCAAAAAAAATAAAATGTGAAATTTTAAGTAATTCTGTTTATTTTACGACTCGTCTTCGTCACGAATTTCGAACTGCGGAATGCTAGAAAATATTCGAAATTCGAAAAAATGAAGGAGTTACAGCGTAGTTGGCCTTGAAAACGACTTTGAATTTTTACGCCCAAAATAAATTGGTTTTTGCTATGTTTTCCATAGCAACCTTTACAGTATCGCTTCATGTAGCACCTCTACGGAAAGGGATCTTTGTCACGAATCTAACGGTGTCTGAAAATTTGTAAAGTTTGCCAAAATAGGGAAGTTACAGCAATTGCAAACTCAAGTTGGTTTTTTTGAATTTTTGGGATATGAATTATGCGATTTGATGCAATACACTGAAGATTTCAAGGAAATGGGAAATAGTATTGATTCGTCCGGCACCACTACGGAAAGAGAATTTCTTCACGAATCCAACGGTGTCCTCAGAATGTTGAAGTTCGCAAAACTAACGAAGTTACAGCAATTTGAAACTCACGTAGATTTTTTTTGCGTTTTTTGATATCAATTATGCGATTTTGAGCTTGTTTTTTGAAGAAAAAACATGGGAGTTGCGCAAAACCGATTTTTTTGCCATAATCTTCAATACTCTATACTCAAATCGAAAATTTTTTTCGCATCAAAAATTGAAAATTTTCATAAGGGGTTAGCCTTTGCTAAAAAAATGCAAAAAAAATAAAATGTGAAATTTTAAGTAATTCTGTTTATTTTACGAATCGTCTTCGAATTTCGAACTGCGGAATGCTAGAAAATATTCGAAATTCGAAAAAATGAAGGAGTTACAGCGTAGTTGGCCTTGAAAACGACTTTGAATTTTTACGCCCAAAATAAATTGGTTTTTGCTATGTTTTCCATAGCAACCTTTACAGTATCGCTTCATGTAGCACCTCTACGGAAAGGGATCTTTGTCACGAATCTAACGGTGTCTGAAAATTTGTAAAGTTTGCCAAAATAGGGAAGTTACAGCAATTGCAAACTCAAGTTGGTTTTTTTGAATTTTTGGGATATGAATTATGCGATTTTGATGCAATACACTGAAGATTTCAAGGAAATGGGAAATAGTATTGATTCGTCCGGCACCACTACGGTAAGAGAATTTCTTCACGAATCCAACGGTGTCCTCAGAATGTTGAAGTTCGCAAAACTAACGAAGTTACAGCAATTTGAAACTCACGTAGATTTTTTTTGCGTTTTTTTGATATCAATTATGCGATTTTGAGCTTGTTTTTTGAAGAAAAAAACATGGGAGTTGCGCAAAACCGATTTTTTTGCCATAATCTTCAATACTCTATACTCAACTCGAAAATTTTTTTCGCATCAAAAATTGAAAATTTTCATAAGGGGTTAGCCTTTGCTAAAAAAATGCAAAAAAAAATAAAATGTGAAATTTTAAGTAATTCTGTTTATTTTACGAATCGTCTTCGAATTTCGAACTGCGGAATGCTAGAAAATATTCGAAATTCGAAAAAATGAAGGAGTTACAGCGTAGTTGGCCTTGAAAACGACTTTGAATTTTTACGCCCAAAATAAATTGGTTTTTGCTATGTTTTCCATAGCAACCTTTACAGTATCGCTTCATGTAGCACCTCTACGGAAAGGGATCTTTGTCACGAATCTAACGGCGTCTGAAAATTTGTAAAGTTTGCCAAAATAGGGAAGTTACAGCAATTGCAAACTCAAGTTGGTTTTTTTGAATTTTTGGGATATGAATTATGCGATTTTGATGCAATACACTGAAGATTTCAAGGAAATGGGAAATAGTATTGATTCGTCCGGCACCACTACGGAAAGAGAATTTCTTCACGAATCCAACGGTGTCCTCAGAATGTTGAAGTTCGCAAAACTAACGAAGTTACAGCAATTTGAAACTCACATAGATTTTTTTTGCGTTTTTTTGATATCAATTATGCGATTTTGAGCTTGTTTTTTGAAGAAAAAACATGGGAGTTGCGCAAAACCGATTTTTTTGCCATAATCTTCAATACTCTATACTCAACTCGAAAATTTTTTTCGCATCAAAAATTGAAAATTTTCATAAGGGGTTAGCCTTTGCTAAAAAAATGCAAAAAAAATAAAATGTGAAATTTTAAGTAATTCTGTTTATTTTACGACTCGTCTTCGTCACGAATTTCGAACTGCGGAATGCTAGAAAATATTCGAAATTCGAAAAAATGAAGGAGTTACAGCGTAGTTGGCCTTGAAAACGACTTTGAATTTTTACGCCCAAAATAAATTGGTTTTTGCTATGTTTTCCATAGCAACCTTTACAGTATCGCTTCATGTAGCACCTCTACGGAAAGGGATCTTTGTCACGAATCTAACGGTGTCTGAAAATTTGTAAAGTTTGCCAAAATAGGGAAGTTACAGCAATTGCAAACTCAAGTTGGTTTTTTTGAATTTTTGGGATATGAATTATGCGATTTTGATGCAATACACTGAAGATTTCAAGGAAATGGGAAATAGTATTGATTCGTCCGGCACCACTACGGAAAGAGAATTTCTTCACGAATCCAACGGTGTCCTCAGAATGTTGAAGTTCGCAAAACTAACGAAGTTACAGCAATTTGAAACTCACGTAGATTTTTTTTGCGTTTTTTTGATATCAATTATGCGATTTTGAGCTTGTTTTTTGAAGAAAAAACATGGGAGTTGCGCAAAACCGATTTTTTTGCCATAATCTTCAATACTCTATACTCAACTCGAAAATTTTTTTCGCATCAAAAATTGAAAATTTTCATAAGGGGTTAGCCTTTGCTAAAAAAATGCAAAAAAAATAAAATGTGAAATTTTAAGTAATTCTGTTTATTTTACGACTCGTCTTCGTCACGAATTTCGAACTGCGGAATGCTAGAAAATATTCGAAATTCGAAAAAATGAAGGAGTTACAGCGTAGTTGGCCTTGAAAACGACTTTGAATTTTTACGCCCAAAATAAATTGGTTTTTGCTATGTTTTCCATAGCAACCTTTACAGTATCGCTTCATGTAGCACCTCTACGGAAAGGGATCTTTGTCACGAATCTAACGGTGTCTGAAAATTTGTAAAGTTTGCCAAAATAGGGAAGTTACAGCAATTGCAAACTCAAGTTGGTTTTTTTGAATTTTTGGGATATAAATTATGCGATTTTGATGCAATACACTGAAGATTTCAAGGAAATGGGAAATAGTATTGATTCGTCCGGCACCACTACGGAAAGAGAATTTCTTCACGAATCCAACGGTGTCCTCAGAATGTTGAAGTTCGCAAAACTAACGAAGTTACAGCAATTTGAAACTCACGTAGATTTTTTTGCGTTTTTTTGATATCAATTATGCGATTTTGAGCTTGTTTTTTGAAGAAAAAACATGGGAGTTGCGCAAAACCGATTTTTTTGCCATAATCTTCAATACTCTATACTCAACTCGAAAATTTTTTTCGCATCAAAAATTGAAAATTTTCATAAGGGGTTAGCCTTTGCTAAAAAAATGCAAAAAAAATAAAATGTGAAATTTTAAGTAATTCTGTTTATTTTACGAATCATCTTCGAATTTCGAACTGCGGAATGCTAGAAAATATTCGAAATTCGAAAAAATGAAGGAGTTACAGCGTAGTTGGCCTTGAAAACGACTTTGAATTTTTACGCCCAAAATAAATTGGTTTTTGCTATGTTTTCCATAGCAACCTTTACAGTATCGCTTCATGTAGCACCTCTACGGAAAGGGATCTTTGTCACGAATCTAACGGTGTCTGAAAATTTGTAAAGTTTGCCAAAATAGGGAAGTTACAGCAATTGCAAACTCAAGTTGGTTTTTTTGAATTTTTGGGATATGAATTATGCGATTTTGATGCAATACACTGAAGATTTCAAGGAAATGGGAAATAGTATTGATTCGTCCGGCACCACTACGGAAAGAGAATTTCTTCACGAATCCAACGGTGTCCTCAGAATGTTGAAGTTCGCAAAACTAACGAAGTTACAGCAATTTGAAACTCACGTAGATTTTTTTTGCGTTTTTTTGATATCAATTATGCGATTTTGAGCTTGTTTTTTGAAGAAAAAACATGGGAGTTGCGCAAAACCGATTTTTTTGCCATAATCTTCAATACTCTATACTCAACTCGAAAATTTTTTTCGCATCAAAAATTGAAAATTTTCATAAGGGGTTAGCCTTTGCTAAAAAAATGCAAAAAAAATAAAATGTGAAATTTTAAGTAATTCTGTTTATTTTACGAATCGTCTTCGAATTTCGAACTGCGGAATGCTAGAAAATATTCGAAATTCGAAAAAATGAAGGAGTTACAGCGTAGTTGGCCTTGAAAACGACTTTGAATTTTTACGCCCAAAATAAATTGGTTTTTGCTATGTTTTCCATAGCAACCTTTACAGTATCGCTTCATGTAGCACCTCTACGGAAAGGGATCTTTGTCACGAATCTAACGGTGTCTGAAAATTTGTAAAGTTTGCCAAAATAGGGAAGTTACAGCAATTGCAAACTCAAGTTGGTTTTTTTGAATTTTTGGGATATGAATTATGCGATTTTGATGCAATACACTGAAGATTTCAAGGAAATGGGAAATAGTATTGATTCGTCCGGCACCACTACGGAAAGAGAATTTCTTCACGAATCCAACGGTGTCCTCAGAATGTTGAAGTTCGCAAAACTAACGAAGTTACAGCAATTTGAAACTCACGTAGATTTTTTTTGCGTTTTTTTGATATCAATTATGCGATTTTGAGCTTGTTTTTTGAAGAAAAAACATGGGAGTTGCGCAAAACCGATTTTTTTGCCATAATCTTCAATACTCTATACTCAACTCGAAAATTTTTTTCGCATCAAAAATTGAAAATTTTCATAAGGGGTTAGCCTTTGCTAAAAAAATGCAAAAAAAATAAAATGTGAAATTTTAAGTAATTCTGTTTATTTTACGAATCGTCTTCGAATTTCGAACTGCGGAATGCTAGAAAATATTCGAAATTCGAAAAAATGAAGGAGTTACAGCGTAGTTGGCCTTGAAAACGACTTTGAATTTTTACGCCCAAAATAAATTGGTTTTTGCTATGTTTTCCATAGCAACCTTTACAGTATCGCTTCATGTAGCACCTCTACGGAAAGGGATCTTTGTCACGAATCTAACGGTGTCTGAAAATTTGTAAAGTTTGCCAAAATAGGGAAGTTACAGCAATTGCAAACTCAAGTTGGTTTTTTTGAATTTTTGGGATATGAATTATGCGATTTTGATGCAATACACTGAAGATTTCAAGGAAATGGGAAATAATATTGATTCGTCCGGCACCACTACGGAAAGAGAATTTCTTCACGAATCCAACGGTGTCCTCAGAATGTTGAAGTTCGCAAAACTAACGAAGTTACAGCAATTTGAAACTCACGTAGATTTTTTTTGCGTTTTTTTGATATCAATTATGCGATTTTGAGCTTGTTTTTTGAAGAAAAAACATGGGAGTTGCGCAAAACCGATTTTTTTGCCATAATCTTCAATACTCTATACTCAACTCGAAAATTTTTTTCGCATCAAAAATTGAAAATTTTCATAAGGGGTTAGCCTTTGCTAAAAAAATGCAAAAAAAATAAAATGTGAAATTTTAAGTAATTCTGTTTATTTTACGAATCGTCTTCGAATTTCGAACTGCGGAATGCTAGAAAATATTCGAAATTCGAAAAAATGAAGGAGTTACAGCGTAGTTGGCCTTGAAAACGACTTTGAATTTTTACGCCCAAAATAAATTGGTTTTTGCTATGTTTTCCATAGCAACCTTTACAGTATCGCTTCATGTAGCACCTCTACGGAAAGGGATCTTTGTCACGAATCTAACGGTGTCTGAAAATTTGTAAAGTTTGCCAAAATAGGGAAGTTACAGCAATTGCAAACTCAAGTTGGTTTTTTTGAATTTTTGGGATATGAATTATGCGATTTTGATGCAATACACTGAAGATTTCAAGGAAATGGGAAATAATATTGATTCGTCCGGCACCACTACGGAAAGAGAATTTCTTCACGAATCCAACGGTGTCCTCAGAATGTTGAAGTTCGCAAAACTAACGAAGTTACAGCAATTTGAAACTCACGTAGATTTTTTTTGCGTTTTTATACCCTCCACCATAAGATGGGGGGTATACTAATTTCGTCATTCTGTTTGTAACTACTCGAAATATTCGTCTGAGACCCCATAAAGTATATATATTCTTGATCGTCGCGACATTTTATGTCGATCTAGCCATGTCCGTCCGTCTGTCCGTCCGTCCGTCCGTCCGTCCGTCCGTCCGTCCGTCCGTCCGTCCGTCCGTCCGTCCGTCCGTCCGTCCGTCCGTCCGTCTGTCTGTCGAAAGCACGCTAACTTCCGAAGGAGTAAAGCTAGCCGCTTGAAATTTTGCACAAATACTTCTTATTAGTGTAGGTCGGTTGGTATTGTAAATGGGCCATATCGGTCCATGTTTTGATATAGCTGCCATATAAACCGATCTAGGGTCTTGACTTCTTGAGCCTCTAGAGTGCGCAGTTCTTATCCGATTGGAATGAAATTTTGCACGACGTGTTTTGTTATGATATCCAACAACTGTGGCAAGTATGGTTCAAATCGGTTAATAACCTGATATAGCTGCCATATAAACCGATCTTGGGTCTTGATTTCTTGAGCCTCTAGAGTGCGCATTTCTTATCCGATTGGAATGAAATTTTGCACGACGTGTTTTGTTATGATACCCAACAACTGTGCCAAGTATGGTTCAAATCGGTTCATAACCTGATATAGCTGCCATATAAACCGATCTTGGGTCTTGACTTCTTGAGCCTCTAGAGTGCGCAATTCTTATCCGATTGAAATGAAATTTTGCACGACGTGTTTTGTTATGATATCCAACAACTGTGCCAAGTATGGTTCAAATCGGTCCATAACCTGATATAGCGGCCATATAAACCGATCTGGGGTCTTGACTTCTTGAGCGTCTAGAGTGCGCAATTCTTATCCGATTGGAATGAAATTTTGAACGACGTGTTTTGTTACGATATCCAACAACTGTGCCAAGTATGGTTCAAATCGGTGCATAACCTTATATAGCTGTCATATAAACCGATCTGGGGTCTTGATTTCTTGAGCCTCTAGAGGGCGCAATTCCTATCCGATTTGAATGAATTTTGACACGTAGTATTTTGTTATGATATCCAACAACTGTGCCAAGTATGGTTCAAATCGGTTCATAACCTGATATAGCTGTCATATAAACAGATCTGGGGACTTGACTTCTTGAGCTTCTAGAGGGCGCAATTCCTATCCGATTTGGCTGAAATTTCGCAAGACGTTTTTTATTGGTACTTTCAACCACTATGTCAAATGAAATACAAGTCGGTTCATAACCTGATATAGCTGCCATATAAACCGATCTGGGATCTTGACTTCTTGAGCCTCGCAATTATTATCCGATTTGCCTGAAATTTTGTACGACGGATTCTTTCATGACCATCAACATACGTGTTTATTATGGTCTGAATCGGTCCATAGTCCGATACAGCTCCCATATAAATCGATCTCTCTATTTTGCTTTTTGAGCTCACAAAGAGCGCAATTCTTATTCGAATTGGCTGACATTTTACACAGGTCTCCAACATATAATTTAATTGTGGTCCAAACCGGAGCATATCTCGATATCGCTCTAATAGCAGAGCAAATCTTTTCTTATATCCTGTTTTGCCTAAGAAGAGATGCCGGGAAAAGAACTCGACAAATGCGATCCATGGTGGAGGGTATATAAGATTCGGCCCGGCCGAACTTAGCACGCTTTTACTTGTTTTGATATCAATTATGCGATTTTGAGCTTGTTTTTTGAAGAAAAAACATGGGAGTTGCGCAAAACCGATTTTTTTGCCATAATCTTCAATACTCTATACTCAACTCGAAAATTTTTTTCGCATCAAAAATTGAAAATTTTCATAAGGGGTTAGCCTTTGCTAAAAAAATGCAAAAAAAATAAAATGTGAAATTTTAAGTAATTCTGTTTATTTTACGAATCGTCTTCGAATTTCGAACTGCGGAATGCTAGAAAATATTCGAAATTCGAAAAAATGAAGGAGTTACAGCGTAGTTGGCCTTGAAAACGACTTTGAATTTTTACGCCCAAAATAAATTGGTTTTTGCTATGTTTTCCATAGCAACCTTTACAGTATCGCTTCATGTAGCACCTCTACGGAAAGGGATCTTTGTCACGAATCTAACGGTGTCTGAAAATTTGTAAAGTTTGCCAAAATAGGGAAGTTACAGCAATTGCAAACTCAAGTTGGTTTTTTTGAATTTTTGGGATATGAATTATGCGATTTTGATGCAATACACTGAAGATTTCAAGGAAATGGGAAATAGTATTGATTCGTCCGGCACCACTACGGAAAGAGAATTTCTTCACGAATCCAACGGTGTCCTCAGAATGTTGAAGTTCGCAAAACTAACGAAGTTACAGCAATTTGAAACTCACGTAGATTTTTTTTGCGTTTTTTTGATATCAATTATGCGATTTTGAGCTTGTTTTTTGAAGAAAAAACATGGGAGTTGCGCAAAACCGATTTTTTTGCCATAATCTTCAATACTCTATACTCAACTCGAAAATTTTTTTCGCATCAAAAATTGAAAATTTTCATAAGGGGTTAGCCTTTGCTAAAAAAATGCAAAAAAAAATAAAATGTGAAATTTTAAGTAATTCTGTTTATTTTACGAATCGTCTTCGAATTTCGAACTGCGGAATGCTAGAAAATATTCGAAATTCGAAAAAATGAAGGAGTTACAGCGTAGTTGGCCTTGAAAACGACTTTGAATTTTTACGCCCAAAATAAATTGGTTTTTGCTATGTTTTCCATAGCAACCTTTACAGTATCGCTTCATGTAGCACCTCTACGGAAAGGGATCTTTGTCACGAATCTAACGGTGTCTGAAAATTTGTAAAGTTTGCCAAAATAGGGAAGTTACAGCAATTGAAAACTCAAGTTGTTTTTTTTGAATTTTTGGGATATGAATTATGCGATTTTGATGCAATACACTGAAGATTTCAAGGAAATGGGAAATAGTATTGATTCGTCCGGCACCACTACGGAAAGAGAATTTCTTCACGAATCCAACGGTGTCCTCAGAATGTTGAAGTTCGCAAAACTAACGAAGTTACAGCAATTTGAAACTCACGTAGATTTTTTTTGCGTTTTTTTGATATCAATTATGCGATTTTGAGCTTGTTTTTTGAAGAAAAAACATGGGAGTTGCGCAAAACCGATTTTTTTGCCATAATCTTCAATACTCTATACTCAACTCGAAAATTTTTTTCGCATCAAAAATTGAAAATTTTCATAAGGGGTTAGCCTTTGCTAAAAAAATGCAAAAAAAATAAAATGTGAAATTTTAAGTAATTCTGTTTATTTTACGAATCGTCTTCGAATTTCGAACTGCGGAATGCTAGAAAATATTCGAAATTCGAAAAAATGAAGGAGTTACAGCGTAGTTGGCCTTGAAAACGACTTTGAATTTTTACGCCCAAAATAAATTGGTTTTTGCTATGTTTTCCATAGCAACCTTTACAGTATCGCTTCATGTAGCACCTCTACGGAAAGGGATCTTTGTCACGAATCTAACGGTGTCTGAAAATTTGTAAAGTTTGCCAAAATAGGGAAGTTACAGCAATTGCAAACTCAAGTTGGTTTTTTTGAATTTTTGGGATATGAATTATGCGATTTTGATGCAATACACTGAAGATTTCAAGGAAATGGGAAATAATATTGATTCGTCCGGCACCACTACGGAAAGAGAATTTCTTCACGAATCCAACGGTGTCCTCAGAATGTTGAAGTTCGCAAAACTAACGAAGTTACAGCAATTTGAAACTCACGTAGATTTTTTTTGCGTTTTTATACCCTCCACCATAAGATGGGGGGTATACTAATTTCGTCATTCTGTTTGTAACTACTCGAAATATTCGTCTGAGACCCCATAAAGTATATATATTCTTGATCGTCGCGACATTTTATGTCGATCTAGCCATGTCCGTCCGTCTGTCCGTCCGTCCGTCCGTCCGTCCGTCCGTCCGTCCGTCCGTCCGTCTGTCTGTCGAAAGCACGCTAACTTCCGAAGGAGTAAAGCTAGCCGCTTGAAATTTTGCACAAATACTTCTTATTAGTGTAGGTCGGTTGGTATTGTAAATGGGCCATATCGGTCCATGTTTTGATATAGCTGCCATATAAACCGATCTTGGGTCTTGACTTCTTGAGCCTCTAGAGTGCGCAATTCTTATCCGATTGGAATGAAATTTTGCACGACGTGTTTTGTTATGATATCCAACAACTGTGGCAAGTATGGTTCAAATCGGTTAATAACCTGATATAGCTGCCATATAAACCGATCTTGGGTCTTGATTTCTTGAGCCTCTAGAGTGCGCATTTCTTATCCGATTGGAATGAAATTTTGCACGACGTGTTTTGTTATGATACCCAACAACTGTGCCAAGTATGGTTCAAATCGGTTCATAACCTGATATAGCTGCCATATAAACCGATCTTGGGTCTTGACTTCTTGAGCCTCTAGAGTGCGCAATTCTTATCCGATTGAAATGAAATTTTGCACGACGTGTTTTGTTATGATATCCAACAACTGTGCCAAGTATGGTTCAAATCGGTCCATAACCTGATATAGCGGCCATATAAACCGATCTGGGGTCTTGACTTCTTGAGCGTCTAGAGTGCGCAATTCTTATCCGATTGGAATGAAATTTTGAACGACGTGTTTTGTTACGATATCCAACAACTGTGCCAAGTATGGTTCAAATCGGTGCATAACCTTATATAGCTGTCATATAAACCGATCTGGGGTCTTGATTTCTTGAGCCTCTAGAGGGCGCAATTCCTATCCGATTTGAACGAATTTTGACACGTAGTATTTTGTTATGATATCCAACAACTGTGCCAAGTATGGTTCAAATCGGTTCATAACCTGATATAGCTGTCATATAAACAGATCTGGGGACTTGACTTCTTGAGCTTCTAGAGGGCGCAATTCCTATCCGATTTGGCTGAAATTTCGCAAGACGTTTTTTATTGGTACTTTCAACCACTATGTCAAATGAAATACAAGTCGGTTCATAACCTGATATAGCTGCCATATAAACCGATCTGGGATCTTGACTTCTTGAGCCTCGCAATTATTATCCGATTTGCCTGAAATTTTGTACGACGGATTCTTTCATGACCATCAACATACGTGTTTATTATGGTCTGAATCGGTCCATAGTCCGATACAGCTCCCATATAAATCGATCTCTCTATTTTGCTTTTTGAGCTCACAAAGAGCGCAATTCTTATTCGAATTGGCTGACATTTTACACAGGTCTCCAACATATAATTTAATTGTGGTCCAAACCGGAGCATATCTCGATATCGCTCTAATAGCAGAGCAAATCTTTTCTTATATCCTGTTTTGCCTAAGAAGAGATGCCGGGAAAAGAACTCGACAAATGCGATCCATGGTGGAGGGTATATAAGATTCGGCCCGGCCGAACTTAGCACGCTTTTACTTGTTTTGATATCAATTATGCGATTTTGAGCTTGTTTTTTGAAGAAAAAACATGGGAGTTGCGCAAAACCGATTTTTTTGCCATAATCTTCAATACTCTATACTCAACTCGAAAATTTTTTTCGCATCAAAAATTGAAAATTTTCATAAGGGGTTAGCCTTTGCTAAAAAAATGCAAAAAAAATAAAATGTGAAATTTTAAGTAATTCTGTTTATTTTACGAATCGTCTTCGAATTTCGAACTGCGGAATGCTAGAAAATATTCGAAATTCGAAAAAATGAAGGAGTTACAGCGTAGTTGGCCTTGAAAACGACTTTGAATTTTTACGCCCAAAATAAATTGGTTTTTGCTATGTTTTCCATAGCAACCTTTACAGTATCGCTTCATGTAGCACCTCTACGGAAAGGGATCTTTGTCACGAATCTAACGGTGTCTGAAAATTTGTAAAGTTTGCCAAAATAGGGAAGTTACAGCAATTGCAAACTCAAGTTGGTTTTTTTGAATTTTTGGGATATGAATTATGCGATTTTGATGCAATACACTGAAGATTTCAAGGAAATGGGAAATAGTATTGATTCGTCCGGCACCACTACGGAAAGAGAATTTCTTCACGAATCCAACGGTGTCCTCAGAATGTTGAAGTTCGCAAAACTAACGAAGTTACAGCAATTTGAAACTCACGTAGATTTTTTTTGCGTTTTTTTGATATCAATTATGCGATTTTGAGCTTGTTTTTTGAAGAAAAAACATGGGAGTTGCGCAAAACCGATTTTTTTGCCATAATCTTCAATACTCTATACTCAACTCGAAAATTTTTTTCGCATCAAAAATTGAAAATTTTCATAAGGGGTTAGCCTTTGCTAAAAAAATGCAAAAAAAATAAAATGTGAAATTTTAAGTAATTCTGTTTATTTTACGAATCGTCTTCGAATTTCGAACTGCGGAATGCTAGAAAATATTCGAAATTCGAAAAAATGAAGGAGTTACAGCGTAGTTGGCCTTGAAAACGACTTTGAATTTTTACGCCCAAAATAAATTGGTTTTTGCTATGTTTTCCATAGCAACCTTTACAGTATCGCTTCATGTAGCACCTCTACGGAAAGGGATCTTTGTCACGAATCTAACGGTGTCTGAAAATTTGTAAAGTTTGCCAAAATAGGGAAGTTACAGCAATTGCAAACTCAAGTTGGTTTTTTTGAATTTTTGGGATATGAATTATGCGATTTTGATGCAATACACTGAAGATTTCAAGGAAATGGGAAATAGTATTGATTCGTCCGGCACCACTACGGAAAGAGAATTTCTTCACGAATCCAACGGTGTCCTCAGAATGTTGAAGTTCGCAAAACTAACGAAGTTACAGCAATTTGAAACTCACGTAGATTTTTTTTGCGTTTTTTTGATATCAATTATGCGATTTTGAGCTAGTTTTTTGAAGAAAAAACATGGGAGTTGCGCAAAACCGATTTTTTTGCCATAATCTTCAATACTCTATACTCAACTCGAAAATTTTTTTCGCATCAA
Organism: Stomoxys calcitrans; assembly: GCF_963082655.1. Lineage (NCBI taxonomy): Eukaryota > Metazoa > Arthropoda > Insecta > Diptera > Muscidae > Stomoxys > Stomoxys calcitrans. The sequence continues at coordinate 196,225,296 of NC_081553.1, forward strand.
AAATTGAAAATTTTCATGAGGGGTTAGCCTTTGCTAAAAAAATGCAAAAAAAATAAAATGTGAAATTTTAAGTAATTCTGTTTATTTTACGAATCGTCTTCGAATTTCGAACTGCGGAATGCTAGAAAATATTCGAAATTCGAAAAAATGAAGGAGTTACAGCGTAGTTGGCCTTGAAAACGACTTTGAATTTTTACGCCAAAAATAAATTGGTTTTTGCTATGTTTTCCATAGCAACCTTTACAGTATCGCTTCATGTAGCACCTCTACGGAAAGGGATCTTTGTCACGAATCTAACGGTGTCTGAAAATTTGTAAAGTTTGCCAAAATAGGGAAGTTACAGCAATTGCAAACTCAAGTTGGTTTTTTTGAATTTTTGGGATATGAATTATGCGATTTTGATGCAATACACTGAAGATTTCAAGGAAATGGGAAATAGTATTGATTCGTCCGGCACCACTACGGAAAGAGAATTTCTTCACGAATCCAACGGTGTCCTCAGAATGTTGAAGTTCGCAAAACTAACGAAGTTACAGCAATTTGAAACTCACGTAGATTTTTTTTGCGTTTTTTTGATATCAATTATGCGATTTTGAGCTTGTTTTTTGAAGAAAAAACATGGGAGTTGCGCAAAACCGATTTTTTTGCCATAATCTTCAATACTCTATACTCAACTCGAAAATTTTTTTCGCATCAAAAATTGAAAATTTTCATAAGGGGTTAGCCTTTGCTAAAAAAATGCAAAAAAAATAAAATGTGAAATTTTAAGTAATTCTGTTTATTTTACGAATCGTCTTCGAATTTCGAACTGCGGAATGCTAGAAAATATTCGAAATTCGAAAAAATGAAGGAGTTACAGCGTAGTTGGCCTTGAAAACGACTTTGAATTTTTACGCCCAAAATAAATTGGTTTTTGCTATGTTTTCCATAGCAACCTTTACAGTATCGCTTCATGTAGCACCTCTACGGAAAGGGATCTTTGTCACGAATCTAACGGTGTCTGAAAATTTGTAAAGTTTGCCAAAATAGGGAAGTTACAGCAATTGCAAACTCAAGTTGGTTTTTTTGAATTTTTGGGATATGAATTATGCGATTTTGATGCAATACACTGAAGATTTCAAGGAAATGGGAAATAGTATTGATTCGTCCGGCACCACTACGGAAAGAGAATTTCTTCACGAATCCAACGGTGTCCTCAGAATGTTGAAGTTCGCAAAACTAACGAAGTTACAGCAATTTGAAACTCACGTAGATTTTTTTTGCGTTTTTTTGATATCAATTATGCGATTTTGAGCTTGTTTTTTGAAGAAAAAACATGGGAGTTGCGCAAAACCGATTTTTTTGCCATAATCTTCAATACTCTATACTCAACTCGAAAATTTTTTTCGCATCAAAAATTGAAAATTTTCATAAGGGGTTAGCCTTTGCTAAAAAAATGCAAAAAAAATAAAATGTGAAATTTTAAGTAATTCTGTTTATTTTACGAATCGTCTTCGAATTTCGAACTGCGGAATGCTAGAAAATATTCGAAATTCGAAAAAATGAAGGAGTTACAGCGTAGTTGGCCTTGAAAACGACTTTGAATTTTTACGCCAAAAATAAATTGGTTTTTGCTATGTTTTCCATAGCAACCTTTACAGTATCGCTTCATGTAGCACCTCTACGGAAAGGGATCTTTGTCACGAATCTAACGGTGTCTGAAAATTTGTAAAGTTTGCCAAAATAGGGAAGTTACAGCAATTGCAAACTCAAGTTGGTTTTTTTGAATTTTTGGGATATGAATTATGCGATTTTGATGCAATACACTGAAGATTTCAAGGAAATGGGAAATAGTATTGATTCGTCCGGCACCACTACGGAAAGAGAATTTCTTCACGAATCCAACGGTGTCCTCAGAATGTTGAAGTTCGCAAAACTAACGAAGTTACAGCAATTTGAAACTCACGTAGATTTTTTTTGCGTTTTTTTGATATCAATTATGCGATTTTGAGCTTGTTTTTTGAAGAAAAAACATGGGAGTTGCGCAAAACCGATTTTTTTGCCATAATCTTCAATACTCTATACTCAACTCGAAAATTTTTTTCGCATCAAAAATTGAAAATTTTCATAAGGGGTTAGCCTTTGCTAAAAAAATGCAAAAAAAATAAAATGTGAAATTTTAAGTAATTCTGTTTATTTTACGAATCGTCTTCGAATTTCGAACTGCGGAATGCTAGAAAATATTCGAAATTCGAAAAAATGAAGGAGTTACAGCGTAGTTGGCCTTGAAAACGACTTTGAATTTTTACGCCCAAAATAAATTGGTTTTTGCTATGTTTTCCATAGCAACCTTTACAGTATCGCTTCATGTAGCACCTCTACGGAAAGGGATCTTTGTCACGAATCTAACGGTGTCTGAAAATTTGTAAAGTTTGCCAAAATAGGGAAGTTACAGCAATTGCAAACTCAAGTTGTTTTTTTTGAATTTTTGGGATATGAATTATGCGATTTTGATGCAATACACTGAAGATTTCAAGGAAATGGGAAATAGTATTGATTCGTCCGGCACCACTACGGAAAGAGAATTTCTTCACGAATCCAACGGTGTCCTCAGAATGTTGAAGTTCGCAAAACTAACGAAGTTACAGCAATTTGAAACTCACGTAGATTTTTTTTGCGTTTTTTTGATATCAATTATGCGATTTTGAGCTTGTTTTTTGAAGAAAAAACATGGGAGTTGCGCAAAACCGATTTTTTTGCCATAATCTTCAATACTCTATACTCAACTCGAAAATTTTTTTCGCATCAAAAATTGAAAATTTTCATAAGGGGTTAGCCTTTGCTAAAAAAATGCAAAAAAAATAAAATGTGAAATTTTAAGTAATTCTGTTTATTTTACGAATCGTCTTCGAATTTCGAACTGCGGAATGCTAGAAAATATTCGAAATTCGAAAAAATGAAGGAGTTACAGCGTAGTTGGCCTTGAAAACGACTTTGAATTTTTACGCCCAAAATAAATTGGTTTTTGCTATGTTTTCCATAGCAACCTTTACAGTATCGCTTCATGTAGCACCTCTACGGAAAGGGATCTTTGTCACGAATCTAACGGTGTCTGAAAATTTGTAAAGTTTGCCAAAATAGGGAAGTTACAGCAATTGCAAACTCAAGTTGGTTTTTTTGAATTTTTGGGATATGAATTATGCGATTTTGATGCAATACACTGAAGATTTCAAGGAAATGGGAAATAGTATTGATTCGTCCGGCACCACTACGGAAAGAGAATTTCTTCACGAATCCAACGGTGTCCTCAGAATGTTGAAGTTCGCAAAACTAACGAAGTTACAGCAATTTGAAACTCACGTAGATTTTTTTTGCGTTTTTATACCCTCCACCATAAGATGGGGGGTATACTAATTTCGTCATTCTGTTTGTAACTACTCGAAATATTCGTCTGAGACCCCATAAAGTATATATATTCTTGATCGTCGCGACATTTTATGTCGATCTAGCCATGTCCGTCCGTCTGTCCGTCCGTCCGTCCGTCCGTCCGTCCGTCTGTCTGTCGAAAGCACGCTAACTTCCGAAGGAGTAAAGCTAGCCGCTTGAAATTTTGCACAAATACTTCTTATTAGTGTAGGTCGGTTGGTATTGTAAATGGGCCATATCGGTCCATGTTTTGATATAGCTGCCATATAAACCGATCTAGGGTCTTGACTTCTTGAGCCTCTAGAGTGCGCAATTCTTATCCGATTGGAATGAAATTTTGCACGACGTGTTTTGTTATGATATCCAACAACTGTGGCAAGTATGGTTCAAATCGGTTAATAACCTGATATAGCTGCCATATAAACCGATCTTGGGTCTTGATTTCTTGAGCCTCTAGAGTGCGCATTTCTTATCCGATTGGAATGAAATTTTGCACGACGTGTTTTGTTATGATACCCAACAACTGTGCCAAGTATGGTTCAAATCGGTTCATAACCTGATATAGCTGCCATATAAACCGATCTTGGGTCTTGACTTCTTGAGCCTCTAGAGTGCGCAATTCTTATCCGATTGAAATGAAATTTTGCACGACGTGTTTTGTTATGATATCCAACAACTGTGCCAAGTATGGTTCAAATCGGTCCATAACCTGATATAGCGGCCATATAAACCGATCTGGGGTCTTGACTTCTTGAGCGTCTAGAGTGCGCAATTCTTATCCGATTGGAATGAAATTTTGAACGACGTGTTTTGTTACGATATCCAACAACTGTGCCAAGTATGGTTCAAATCGGTGCATAACCTTATATAGCTGTCATATAAACCGATCTGGGGTCTTGATTTCTTGAGCCTCTAGAGGGCGCAATTCCTATCCGATTTGAATGAATTTTGACACGTAGTATTTTGTTATGATATCCAACAACTGTGCCAAGTATGGTTCAAATCGGTTCATAACCTGATATAGCTGTCATATAAACAGATCTGGGGACTTGACTTCTTGAGCTTCTAGAGGGCGCAATTCCTATCCGATTTGGCTGAAATTTCGCAAGACGTTTTTTATTGGTACTTTCAACCACTATGTCAAATGAAATACAAGTCGGTTCATAACCTGATATAGCTGCCATATAAACCGATCTGGGATCTTGACTTCTTGAGCCTCGCAATTATTATCCGATTTGCCTGAAATTTTGTACGACGGATTCTTTCATGACCATCAACATACGTGTTTATTATGGTCTGAATCGGTCCATAGTCCGATACAGCTCCCATATAAATCGATCTCTCTATTTTGCTTTTTGAGCTCACAAAGAGCGCAATTCTTATTCGAATTGGCTGACATTTTACACAGGTCTCCAACATATAATTTAATTGTGGTCCAAACCGGAGCATATCTCGATATCGCTCTAATAGCAGAGCAAATCTTTTCTTATATCCTGTTTTGCCTAAGAAGAGATGCCGGGAAAAGAACTCGACAAATGCGATCCATGGTGGAGGGTATATAAGATTCGGCCCGGCCGAACTTAGCACGCTTTTACTTGTTTTGATATCAATTATGCGATTTTGAGCTTGTTTTTTGAAGAAAAAACATGGGAGTTGCGCAAAACCGATTTTTTTGCCATAATCTTCAATACTCTATACTCAACTCGAAAATTTTTTTCGCATCAAAAATTGAAAATTTTCATAAGGGGTTAGCCTTTGCTAAAAAAATGCAAAAAAAATAAAATGTGAAATTTTAAGTAATTCTGTTTATTTTACGAATCGTCTTCGAATTTCGAACTGCGGAATGCTAGAAAATATTCGAAATTCGAAAAAATGAAGGAGTTACAGCGTAGTTGGCCTTGAAAACGACTTTGAATTTTTACGCCCAAAATAAATTGGTTTTTGCTATGTTTTCCATAGCAACCTTTACAGTATCGCTTCATGTAGCACCTCTACGGAAAGGGATCTTTGTCACGAATCTAACGGTGTCTGAAAATTTGTAAAGTTTGCCAAAATAGGGAAGTTACAGCAATTGCAAACTCAAGTTGGTTTTTTTGAATTTTTGGGATATGAATTATGCGATTTTGATGCAATACACTGAAGATTTCAAGGAAATGGGAAATAGTATTGATTCGTCCGGCACCACTACGGAAAGAGAATTTCTTCACGAATCCAACGGTGTCCTCAGAATGTTGAAGTTCGCAAAACTAACGAAGTTACAGCAATTTGAAACTCACGTAGATTTTTTTTGCGTTTTTTTGATATCAATTATGCGATTTTGAGCTTGTTTTTTGAAGAAAAAACATGGGAGTTGCGCAAAACCGATTTTTTTGCCACAATCTTCAATACTCTATACTCAACTCGAAAATTTTTTTCGCATCAAAAATTGAAAATTTTCATAAGGGGTTAGCCTTTGCTAAAAAAATGCAAAAAAAATAAAATGTGAAATTTTAAGTAATTCTGTTTATTTTACGAATCGTCTTCGAATTTCGAACTGCGGAATGCTAGAAAATATTCGAAATTCGAAAAAATGAAGGAGTTACAGCGTAGTTGGCCTTGAAAACGACTTTGAATTTTTACGCCCAAAATAAATTGGTTTTTGCTATGTTTTCCATAGCAACCTTTACAGTATCGCTTCATGTAGCACATCTACGGAAAGGGATCTTTGTCACGAATCTAACGGTGTCTGAAAATTTGTAAAGTTTGCCAAAATAGGGAAGTTACAGCAATTGCAAACTCAAGTTGGTTTTTTTGAATTTTTGGGATATGAATTATGCGATTTTGATGCAATACACTGAAGATTTCAAGGAAATGGGAAATAATATTGATTCGTCCGGCACCACTACGGAAAGAGAATTTCTTCACGAATCCAACGGTGTCCTCAGAATGTTGAAGTTCGCAAAACTAACGAAGTTACAGCAATTTGAAACTCACGTAGATTTTTTTTGCGTTTTTTTGATATCAATTATGCGATTTTGAGCTTGTTTTTTGAAGAAAAAACATGGGAGTTGCGCAAAACCGATTTTTTTGCCATAATCTTCAATACTCTATACTCAACTCGAAAATTTTTTTCGCATCAAAAATTGAAAATTTTCATAAGGGGTTAGCCTTTGCTAAAAAAATGCAAAAAAAATAAAATGTGAAATTTTAAGTAATTCTGTTTATTTTACGAATCGTCTTCGAATTTCGAACTGCGGAATGCTAGAAAATATTCGAAATTCGAAAAAATGAAGGAGTTACAGCGTAGTTGGCCTTGAAAACGACTTTGAATTTTTACGCCCAAAATAAATTGGTTTTTGCTATGTTTTCCATAGCAACCTTTACAGTATCGCTTCATGTAGCACCTCTACGGAAAGGGATCTTTGTCACGAATCTAACGGTGTCTGAAAATTTGTAAAGTTTGCCAAAATAGGGAAGTTACAGCAATTGCAAACTCAAGTTGGTTTTTTTGAATTTTTGGGATATGAATTATGCGATTTTGATGCAATACACTGAAGATTTCAAGGAAATGGGAAATAATATTGATTCGTCCGGCACCACTACGGAAAGAGAATTTCTTCACGAATCCAACGGTGTCCTCAGAATGTTGAAGTTCGCAAAACTAACGAAGTTACAGCAATTTGAAACTCACGTAGATTTTTTTGCGTTTTTTTGATATCAATTATGCGATTTTGAGCTTGTTTTTTGAAGAAAAAACATGGGAGTTGCGCAAAACCGATTTTTTTGCCATAATCTTCAATACTCTATACTCAACTCGAAAATTTTTTTCGCATCAAAAATTGAAAATTTTCATAAGGGGTTAGCCTTTGCTAAAAAAATGCAAAAAAAATAAAATGTGAAATTTTAAGTAATTCTGTTTATTTTACGAATCGTCTTCGAATTTCGAACTGCGGAATGCTAGAAAATATTCGAAATTCGAAAAAATGAAGGAGTTACAGCGTAGTTGGCCTTGAAAACGACTTTGAATTTTTACGCCCAAAATAAATTGGTTTTTGCTATGTTTTCCATAGCAACCTTTACAGTATCGCTTCATGTAGCACCTCTACGGAAAGGGATCTTTGTCACGAATCTAACGGTGTCTGAAAATTTGTAAAGTTTGCCAAAATAGGGAAGTTACAGCAATTGCAAACTCAAGTTGGTTTTTTTGAATTTTTGGGATATGAATTATGCGATTTTGATGCAATACACTGAAGATTTCAAGGAAATGGGAAATAGTATTGATTCGTCCGGCACCACTACGGAAAGAGAATTTCTTCACGAATCCAACGGTGTCCTCAGAATGTTGAAGTTCGCAAAACTAACGAAGTTACAGCAATTTGAAACTCACGTAGATTTTTTTTGCGTTTTTTTGATATCAATTATGCGATTTTGAGCTTGTTTTTTGAAGAAAAAACATGGGAGTTGCGCAAAACCGATTTTTTGCCATAATCTTCAATACTCTATACTCAACTCGAAAATTTTTTTCGCATCAAAAATTGAAAATTTTCATGAGGGGTTAGCCTTTGCTAAAAAAATGCAAAAAAAATAAAATGTGAAATTTTAAGTAATTCTGTTTATTTTACGAATCGTCTTCGAATTTCGAACTGCGGAATGCTAGAAAATATTCGAAATTCGAAAAAATGAAGGAGTTACAGCGTAGTTGGCCTTGAAAACGACTTTGAATTTTTACGCCCAAAATAAATTGGTTTTTGCTATGTTTTCCATAGCAACCTTTACAGTATCGCTTCATGTAGCACCTCTACGGAAAGGGATCTTTGTCACGAATCTAACGGTGTCTGAAAATTTGTAAAGTTTGCCAAAATAGGGAAGTTACAGCAATTGCAAACTCAAGTTGGTTTTTTTGAATTTTTGGGATATGAATTATGCGATTTTGATGCAATACACTGAAGATTTCAAGGAAATGGGAAATAGTATTGATTCGTCCGGCACCACTACGGAAAGAGAATTTCTTCACGAATCCAACGGTGTCCTCAGAATGTTGAAGTTCGCAAAACTAACGAAGTTACAGCAATTTGAAACTCACGTAGATTTTTTTTTGCGTTTTTTTGATATCAATTATGCGATTTTGAGCTTGTTTTTTGAAGAAAAAACATGGGAGTTGCGCAAAACCGATTTTTTGCCATAATCTTCAATACTCTATACTCAACTCGAAAATTTTTTTCGCATCAAAAATTGAAAATTTTCATAAGGGGTTAGCCTTTGCTAAAAAAATGCAAAAAAAAATAAAATGTGAAATTTTAAGTAATTCTGTTTATTTTACGAATCGTCTTCGAATTTCGAACTGCGGAATGCTAGAAAATATTCGAAATTCGAAAAAATGAAGGAGTTACAGCGTAGTTGGCCTTGAAAACGACTTTGAATTTTTACGCCCAAAATAAATTGGTTTTTGCTATGTTTTCCATAGCAACCTTTACAGTATCGCTTCATGTAGCACCTCTACGGAAAGGGATCTTTGTCACGAATCTAACGGTGTCTGAAAATTTGTAAAGTTTGCCAAAATAGGGAAGTTACAGCAATTGCAAACTCAAGTTGGTTTTTTTGAATTTTTGGGATATGAATTATGCGATTTTGATGCAATACACTGAAGATTTCAAGGAAATGGGAAATAGTATTGATTCGTCCGGCACCACTACGGAAAGAGAATTTCTTCACGAATCCAACGGTGTCCTCAGAATGTTGAAGTTCGCAAAACTAACGAAGTTACAGCAATTTGAAACTCACGTAGATTTTTTTTGCGTTTTTTTGATATCAATTATGCGATTTTGAGCTTGTTTTTTGAAGAAAAAACATGGGAGTTGCGCAAAACCGATTTTTTTGCCATAATCTTCAATACTCTATACTCAACTCGAAAATTTTTTTCGCATCAAAAATTGAAAATTTTCATAAGGGGTTAGCCTTTGCTAAAAAAATGCAAAAAAAATAAAATGTGAAATTTTAAGTAATTCTGTTTATTTTACGAATCGTCTTCGAATTTCGAACTGCGGAATGCTAGAAAATATTCGAAATTCGAAAAAATGAAGGAGTTACAGCGTAGTTGGCCTTGAAAACGACTTTGAATTTTTACGCCCAAAATAAATTGGTTTTTGCTATGTTTTCCATAGCAACCTTTACAGTATCGCTTCATGTAGCACCTCTACGGAAAGGGATCTTTGTCACGAATCTAACGGTGTCTGAAAATTTGTAAAGTTTGCCAAAATAGGGAAGTTACAGCAATTGCAAACTCAAGTTGGTTTTTTTGAATTTTTGGGATATGAATTATGCGATTTTGATGCAATACACTGAAGATTTCAAGGAAATGGGAAATAGTATTGATTCGTCCGGCACCACTACGGAAAGAGAATTTCTTCACGAATCCAACGGTGTCCTCAGAATGTTGAAGTTCGCAAAACTAACGAAGTTACAGCAATTTGAAACTCACGTAGATTTTTTTTGCGTTTTTTTGATATCAATTATGCGATTTTGAGCTTGTTTTTTGAAGAAAAAACATGGGAGTTGCGCAAAACCGATTTTTTTGCCATAATCTTCAATACTCTATACTCAACTCGAAAATTTTTTTCGCATCAAAAATTGAAAATTTTCATAAGGGGTTAGCCTTTGCTAAAAAAATGCAAAAAAAATAAAATGTGAAATTTTAAGTAATTCTGTTTATTTTACGAATCGTCTTCGAATTTCGAACTGCGGAATGCTAGAAAATATTCGAAATTCGAAAAAATGAAGGAGTTACAGCGTAGTTGGCCTTGAAAACGACTTTGAATTTTTACGCCCAAAATAAATTGGTTTTTGCTATGTTTTCCATAGCAACCTTTACAGTATCGCTTCATGTAGCACCTCTACGGAAAGGGATCTTTGTCACGAATCTAACGGTGTCTGAAAATTTGTAAAGTTTGCCAAAATAGGGAAGTTACAGCAATTGCAAACTCAAGTTGGTTTTTTTGAATTTTTGGGATATGAATTATGCGATTTTGATGCAATACACTGAAGATTTCAAGGAAATGGGAAATAGTATTGATTCGTCCGGCACCACTACGGAAAGAGAATTTCTTCACGAATCCAACGGTGTCCTCAGAATGTTGAAGTTCGCAAAACTAACGAAGTTACAGCAATTTGAAACTCACGTAGATTTTTTTTGCGTTTTTTTTGATATCAATTATGCGATTTTGAGCTTGTTTTTTGAAGAAAAAACATGGGAGTTGCGCAAAACCGATTTTTTTGCCATAATCTTCAATACTCTATACTCAACTCGAAAATTTTTTTCGCATCAAAAATTGAAAATTTTCATAAGGGGTTAGCCTTTGCTAAAAAAATGCAAAAAAAAATAAAATGTGAAATTTTAAGTAATTCTGTTTATTTTACGAATCGTCTTCGAATTTCGAACTGCGGAATGCTAGAAAATATTCGAAATTCGAAAAAATGAAGGAGTTACAGCGTAGTTGGCCTTGAAAACGACTTTGAATTTTTACGCCCAAAATAAATTGGTTTTTGCTATGTTTTCCATAGCAACCTTTACAGTATCGCTTCATGTAGCACCTCTACGGAAAGGGATCTTTGTCACGAATCTAACGGTGTCTGAAAATTTGTAAAGTTTGCCAAAATAGGGAAGTTACAGCAATTGCAAACTCAAGTTGGTTTTTTTGAATTTTTGGGATATGAATTATGCGATTTTGATGCAATACACTGAAGATTTCAAGGAAATGGGAAATAGTATTGATTCGTCCGGCACCACTACGGAAAGAGAATTTCTTCACGAATCCAACGGTGTCCTCAGAATGTTGAAGTTCGCAAAACTAACGAAGTTACAGCAATTTGAAACTCACGTAGATTTTTTTTTGCGTTTTTTTGATATCAATTATGCGATTTTGAGCTTGTTTTTTGAAGAAAAAACATGGGAGTTGCGCAAAACCGATTTTTTTGCCATAATCTTCAATACTCTATACTCAACTCGAAAATTTTTTTCGCATCAAAAATTGAAAATTTTCATAAGGGGTTAGCCTTTGCTAAAAAAATGCAAAAAAAATAAAATGTGAAATTTTAAGTAATTCTGTTTATTTTACGAATCGTCTTCGAATTTCGAACTGCGGAATGCTAGAAAATATTCGAAATTCGAAAAAATGAAGGAGTTACTGCGTAGTTGGCCTTGAAAACGACTTTGAATTTTTACGCCCAAAATAAATTGGTTTTTGCTATGTTTTCCATAGCAACCTTTACAGTATCGCTTCATGTAGCACCTCTACGGAAAGGGATCTTTGTCACGAATCTAACGGTGTCTGAAAATTTGTAAAGTTTGCCAAAATAGGGAAGTTACAGCAATTGCAAACTCAAGTTGGTTTTTTTGAATTTTTGGGATATGAATTATGCGATTTTGATGCAATACACTGAAGATTTCAAGGAAATGGGAAATAGTATTGATTCGTCCGGCACCACTACGGAAAGAGAATTTCTTCACGAATCCAACGGTGTCCTCAGAATGTTGAAGTTCGCAAAACTAACGAAGTTACAGCAATTTGAAACTCACGTAGATTTTTTTTGCGTTTTTTTGATATCAATTATGCGATTTTGAGCTTGTTTTTTGAAGAAAAAACATGGGAGTTGCGCAAAACCGATTTTTTTGCCATAATCTTCAATACTCTATACTCAACTCGAAAATTTTTTTCGCATCAAAAATTGAAAATTTTCATAAGGGGTTAGCCTTTGCTAAAAAAATGCAAAAAAAATAAAATGTGAAATTTTAAGTAATTCTGTTTATTTTACGAATCGTCTTCGAATTTCGAACTGCGGAATGCTAGAAAATATTCGAAATTCGAAAAAATGAAGGAGTTACAGCGTAGTTGGCCTTGAAAATGACTTTGAATTTTTACGCCCAAAATAAATTGGTTTTTGCTATGTTTTCCATAGCAACCTTTACAGTATCGCTTCATGTAGCACCTCTACGGAAAGGGATCTTTGTCACGAATCTAACGGTGTCTGAAAATTTGTAAAGTTTGCCAAAATAGGGAAGTTACAGCAATTGCAAACTCAAGTTGGTTTTTTTGAATTTTTGGGATATGAATTATGCGATTTTGATGCAATACACTGAAGATTTCAAGGAAATGGGAAATAGTATTGATTCGTCCGGCACCACTACGGAAAGAGAATTTCTTCACGAATCCAACGGTGTCCTCAGAATGTTGAAGTTCGCAAAACTAACGAAGTTACAGCAATTTGAAACTCACGTAGATTTTTTTTGCGTTTTTTTGATATCAATTATGCGATTTTGAGCTTGTTTTTTGAAGAAAAAACATGGGAGTTGCGCAAAACCGATTTTTTTGCCATAATCTTCAATACTCTATACTCAACTCGAAAATTTTTTTCGCATCAAAAATTGAAAATTTTCATAAGGGGTTAGCCTTTGCTAAAAAAATGCAAAAAAAATAAAATGTGAAATTTTAAGTAATTCTGTTTATTTTACGAATCGTCTTCGAATTTCGAACTGCGGAATGCTAGAAAATATTCGAAATTCGAAAAAATGAAGGAGTTACAGCGTAGTTGGCCTTGAAAACGACTTTGAATTTTTACGCCCAAAATAAATTGGTTTTTGCTATGTTTTCCATAGCAACCTTTACAGTATCGCTTCATGTAGCACCTCTACGGAAAGGGATCTTTGTCACGAATCTAACGGTGTCTGAAAATTTGTAAAGTTTGCCAAAATAGGGAAGTTACAGCAATTGCAAACTCAAGTTGGTTTTTTTGAATTTTTGGGATATGAATTATGCGATTTTGATGCAATACACTGAAGATTTCAAGGAAATGGGAAATAGTATTGATTCGTCCGGCACCACTACGGAAAGAGAATTTCTTCACGAATCCAACGGTGTCCTCAGAATGTTGAAGTTCGCAAAACTAACGAAGTTACAGCAATTTGAAACTCACGTAGATTTTTTTTGCGTTTTTTTGATATCAATTATGCGATTTTGAGCTTGTTTTTTGAAGAAAAAACATGGGAGTTGCGCAAAACCGATTTTTTTGCCATAATCTTCAATACTCTATACTCAACTCGAAAATTTTTTTCGCATCAAAAATTGAAAATTTTCATAAGGGGTTAGCCTTTGCTAAAAAAATGCAAAAAAAATAAAATGTGAAATTTTAAGTAATTCTGTTTATTTTACGAATCGTCTTCGAATTTCGAACTGCGGAATGCTAGAAAATATTCGAAATTCGAAAAAATGAAGGAGTTACAGCGTAGTTGGCCTTGAAAATGACTTTGAATTTTTACGCCCAAAATAAATTGGTTTTTGCTATGTTTTCCATAGCAACCTTTACAGTATCGCTTCATGTAGCACCTCTACGGAAAGGGATCTTTGTCACGAATCTAACGGTGTCTGAAAATTTGTAAAGTTTGCCAAAATAGGGAAGTTACAGCAATTGCAAACTCAAGTTGGTTTTTTTGAATTTTTGGGATATGAATTATGCGATTTTGATGCAATACACTGAAGATTTCAAGGAAATGGGAAATAGTATTGATTCGTCCGGCACCACTACGGAAAGAGAATTTCTTCACGAATCCAACGGTGTCCTCAGAATGTTGAAGTTCGCAAAACTAACGAAGTTACAGCAATTTGAAACTCACGTAGATTTTTTTTGCGTTTTTTTGATATCAATTATGCGATTTTGAGCTTGTTTTTTGAAGAAAAAACATGGGAGTTGCGCAAAACCGATTTTTTTGCCATAATCTTCAATACTCTATACTCAACTCGAAAATTTTTTTCGCATCAAAAATTGAAAATTTTCATAAGGGGTTAGCCTTTGCTAAAAAAATGCAAAAAAAATAAAATGTGAAATTTTAAGTAATTCTGTTTATTTTACGAATCGTCTTCGAATTTCGAACTGCGGAATGCTAGAAAATATTCGAAATTCGAAAAAATGAAGGAGTTACAGCGTAGTTGGCCTTGAAAACGACTTTGAATTTTTACGCCCAAAATAAATTGGTTTTTGCTATGTTTTCCATAGCAACCTTTACAGTATCGCTTCATGTAGCACCTCTACGGAAAGGGATCTTTGTCACGAATCTAACGGTGTCTGAAAATTTGTAAAGTTTGCCAAAATAGGGAAGTTACAGCAATTGCAAACTCAAGTTGGTTTTTTTGAATTTTTGGGATATGAATTATGCGATTTTGATGCAATACACTGAAGATTTCAAGGAAATGGGAAATAGTATTGATTCGTCCGGCACCACTACGGAAAGAGAATTTCTTCACGAATCCAACGGTGTCCTCAGAATGTTGAAGTTCGCAAAACTAACGAAGTTACAGCAATTTGAAACTCACGTAGATTTTTTTTGCGTTTTTTTGATATCAATTATGCGATTTTGAGCTTGTTTTTTGAAGAAAAAACATGGGAGTTGCGCAAAACCGATTTTTTTGCCATAATCTTCAATACTCTATACTCAACTCGAAAATTTTTTTCGCATCAAAAATTGAAAATTTTCATAAGGGGTTAGCCTTTGCTAAAAAAATGCAAAAAAAATAAAATGTGAAATTTTAAGTAATTCTGTTTATTTTACGAATCGTCTTCGAATTTCGAACTGCGGAATGCTAGAAAATATTCGAAATTCGAAAAAATGAAGGAGTTACAGCGTAGTTGGCCTTGAAAACGACTTTGAATTTTTACGCCCAAAATAAATTGGTTTTTGCTATGTTTTCCATAGCAACCTTTACAGTATCGCTTCATGTAGCACCTCTACGGAAAGGGATCTTTGTCACGAATCTAACGGTGTCTGAAAATTTGTAAAGTTTGCCAAAATTGGGAAGTTACAGCAATTGCAAACTCAAGTTGGTTTTTTTGAATTTTTGGGATATGAATTATGCGATTTTGATGCAATACACTGAAGATTTCAAGGAAATGGGAAATAGTATTGATTCGTCCGGCACCACTACGGAAAGAGAATTTCTTCACGAATCCAACGGTGTCCTCAGAATGTTGAAGTTCGCAAAACTAACGAAGTTACAGCAATTTGAAACTCACGTAGATTTTTTTTGCGTTTTTTTGATATCAATTATGCGATTTTGAGCTTGTTTTTTGAAGAAAAAACATGGGAGTTGCGCAAAACCGATTTTTTTGCCATAATCTTCAATACTCTATACTCAACTCGAAAATTTTTTTCGCATCAAAAATTGAAAATTTTCATAAGGGGTTAGCCTTTGCTAAAAAAATGCAAAAAAAATAAAATGTGAAATTTTAAGTAATTCTGTTTATTTTACGAATCGTCTTCGAATTTCGAACTGCGGAATGCTAGAAAATATTCGAAATTCGAAAAAATGAAGGAGTTACAGCGTAGTTGGCCTTGAAAATGACTTTGAATTTTTACGCCCAAAATAAATTGGTTTTTGCTATGTTTTCCATAGCAACCTTTACAGTATCGCTTCATGTAGCACCTCTACGGAAAGGGATCTTTGTCACGAATCTAACGGTGTCTGAAAATTTGTAAAGTTTGCCAAAATAGGGAAGTTACAGCAATTGCAAACTCAAGTTGGTTTTTTTGAATTTTTGGGATATGAATTATGCGATTTTGATGCAATACACTGAAGATTTCAAGGAAATGGGAAATAATATTGATTCGTCCGGCACCACTACGGAAAGAGAATTTCTTTACGAATCCAACGGTGTCCTCAGAATGTTGAAGTTCGCAAAACTAACGAAGTTACAGCAATTTGAAACTCACGTAGATTTTTTTTGCGTTTTTTTGATATCAATTATGCGATTTTGAGCTTGTTTTTTGAAGAAAAAACATGGGAGTTGCGCAAAACCGATTTTTTTGCCATAATCTTCAATACTCTATACTCAACTCGAAAATTTTTTTCCCATCAAAAATTGAAAATTTTCATAAGGGGTTAGCCTTTGCTAAAAAAATGCAAAAAAAATAAAATGTGAAATTTTAAGTAATTCTGTTTATTTTACGAATCGTCTTCGAATTTCGAACTGCGGAATGCTAGAAAATATTCGAAATTCGAAAAAATGAAGGAGTTACAGCGTAGTTGGCCTTGAAAACGACTTTGAATTTTTACGCCCAAAATAAATTGGTTTTTGCTATGTTTTCCATAGCAACCTTTACAGTATCGCTTCATGTAGCATCTCTACGGAAAGGGATCTTTGTCACGAATCTAACGGTGTCTGAAAATTTGTAAAGTTTGCCAAAATAGGGAAGTTACAGCAATTGCAAACTCAAGTTGGTTTTTTTGAATTTTTGGGATATGAATTATGCGATTTTGATGCAATACACTGAAGATTTCAAGGAAATGGGAAATAGTATTGATTCGTCCGGCACCACTACGGAAAGAGAATTTCTTCACGAATCCAACGGTGTCCTCAGAATGTTGAAGTTCGCAAAACTAACGAAGTTACAGCAATTTGAAACTCACGTAGATTTTTTTTGCGTTTTTTTGATATCAATTATGCGATTTTGAGCTTGTTTTTTGAAGAAAAAACATGGGAGTTGCGCAAAACCGATTTTTTTGCCATAATCTTCAATACTCTATACTCAACTCGAAAATTTTTTTCGCATCAAAAATTGAAAATTTTCATAAGGGGTTAGCCTTTGCTAAAAAAATGCAAAAAAAATAAAATGTGAAATTTTAAGTAATTCTGTTTATTTTACGAATCGTCTTCGAATTTCGAACTGCGGAATGCTAGAAAATATTCGAAATTCGAAAAAATGAAGGAGTTACAGCGTAGTTGGCCTTGAAAACGACTTTGAATTTTTACGCCCAAAATAAATTGGTTTTTGCTATGTTTTCCATAGCAACCTTTACAGTATCGCTTCATGTAGCACCTCTACGGAAAGGGATCTTTGTCACGAATCTAACGGTGTCTGAAAATTTGTAAAGTTTGCCAAAATAGGGAAGTTACAGCAATTGCAAACTCAAGTTGGTTTTTTTGAATTTTTGGGATATGAATTATGCGATTTTGATGCAATACACTGAAGATTTCAAGGAAATGGGAAATAGTATTGATTCGTCCGGCACCACTACGGAAAGAGAATTTCTTCACGAATCCAACGGTGTCCTCAGAATGTTGAAGTTCGCAAAACTAACGAAGTTACAGCAATTTGAAACTCACGTAGATTTTTTTTGCGTTTTTTTGATATCAATTATGCGATTTTGAGCTTGTTTTTTGAAGAAAAAACATGGGAGTTGCGCAAAACCGATTTTTTTGCCATAATCTTCAATACTCTATACTCAACTCGAAAATTTTTTTCGCATCAAAAATTGAAAATTTTCATAAGGGGTTAGCCTTTGCTAAAAAAATGCAAAAAAAATAAAATGTGAAATTTTAAGTAATTCTGTTTATTTTACGAATCGTCTTCGAATTTCGAACTGCGGAATGCTAGAAAATATTCGAAATTCGAAAAAATGAAGGAGTTACAGCGTAGTTGGCCTTGAAAATGACTTTGAATTTTTACGCCCAAAATAAATTGGTTTTTGCTATGTTTTCCATAGCAACCTTTACAGTATCGCTTCATGTAGCACCTCTACGGAAAGGGATCTTTGTCACGAATCTAACGGTGTCTGAAAATTTGTAAAGTTTGCCAAAATAGGGAAGTTACAGCAATTGCAAACTCAAGTTGGTTTTTTTGAATTTTTGGGATATGAATTATGCGATTTTGATGCAATACACTGAAGATTTCAAGGAAATGGGAAATAATATTGATTCGTCCGGCACCACTACGGAAAGAGAATTTCTTTACGAATCCAACGGTGTCCTCAGAATGTTGAAGTTCGCAAAACTAACGAAGTTACAGCAATTTGAAACTCACGTAGATTTTTTTTGCGTTTTTTTGATATCAATTATGCGATTTTGAGCTTGTTTTTTGAAGAAAAAACATGGGAGTTGCGCAAAACCGATTTTTTTGCCATAATCTTCAATACTCTATACTCAACTCGAAAATTTTTTTCGCATCAAAAATTGAAAATTTTCATAAGGGGTTAGCCTTTGCTAAAAAAATGCAAAAAAAATAAAATGTGAAATTTTAAGTAATTCTGTTTATTTTACGAATCGTCTTCGAATTTCGAACTGCGGAATGCTAGAAAATATTCGAAATTCGAAAAAATGAAGGAGTTACAGCGTAGTTGGCCTTGAAAACGACTTTGAATTTTTACGCCCAAAATAAATTGGTTTTTGCTATGTTTTCCATAGCAACCTTTACAGTATCGCTTCATGTAGCACCTCTACGGAAAGGGATCTTTGTCACGAATCTAACGGTGTCTGAAAATTTGTAAAGTTTGCCAAAATAGGGAAGTTACAGCAATTGCAAACTCAAGTTGGTTTTTTTGAATTTTTGGGATATGAATTATGCGATTTTGATGCAATACACTGAAGATTTCAAGGAAATGGGAAATAGTATTGATTCGTCCGGCACCACTACGGAAAGAGAATTTCTTCACGAATCCAACGGTGTCCTCAGAATGTTGAAGTTCGCAAAACTAACGAAGTTACAGCAATTTGAAACTCACGTAGATTTTTTTTGCGTTTTTTTGATATCAATTATGCGATTTTGAGCTTGTTTTTTGAAGAAAAAACATGGGAGTTGCGCAAAACCGATTTTTTTGCCATAATCTTCAATACTCTATACTCAACTCGAAAATTTTTTTCGCATCAAAAATTGAAAATTTTCATAAGGGGTTAGCCTTTGCTAAAAAAATGCAAAAAAAATAAAATGTGAAATTTTAAGTAATTCTGTTTATTTTACGAATCGTCTTCGAATTTCGAACTGCGGAATGCTAGAAAATATTCGAAATTCGAAAAAATGAAGGAGTTACAGCGTAGTTGGCCTTGAAAACGACTTTGAATTTTTACGCCCAAAATAAATTGGTTTTTGCTATGTTTTCCATAGCAACCTTTACAGTATCGCTTCATGTAGCACCTCTACGGAAAGGGATCTTTGTCACGAATCTAACGGTGTCTGAAAATTTGTAAAGTTTGCCAAAATAGGGAAGTTACAGCAATTGCAAACTCAAGTTGGTTTTTTTGAATTTTTGGGATATGAATTATGCGATTTTGATGCAATACACTGAAGATTTCAAGGAAATGGGAAATAGTATTGATTCGTCCGGCACCACTACGGAAAGAGAATTTCTTCACGAATCCAACGGTGTCCTCAGAATGTTGAAGTTCGCAAAACTAACGAAGTTACAGCAATTTGAAACTCACGTAGATTTTTTTTGCGTTTTTTTGATATCAATTATGCGATTTTGAGCTTGTTTTTTGAAGAAAAAACATGGGAGTTGCGCAAAACCGATTTTTTTGCCATAATCTTCAATACTCTATACTCAACTCGAAAATTTTTTTCGCATCAAAAATTGAAAATTTTCATAAGGGGTTAGCCTTTGCTAAAAAAATGCAAAAAAAATAAAATGTGAAATTTTAAGTAATTCTGTTTATTTTACGAATCGTCTTCGAATTTCGAACTGCGGAATGCTAGAAAATATTCGAAATTCGAAAAAATGAAGGAGTTACAGCGTAGTTGGCCTTGAAAACGACTTTGAATTTTTACGCCCAAAATAAATTGGTTTTTGCTATGTTTTCCATAGCAACCTTTACAGTATCGCTTCATGTAGCACCTCTACGGAAAGGGATCTTTGTCACGAATCTAACGGTGTCTGAAAATTTGTAAAGTTTGCCAAAATAGGGAAGTTACAGCAATTGCAAACTCAAGTTGGTTTTTTTGAATTTTTGGGATATGAATTATGCGATTTTGATGCAATACACTGAAGATTTCAAGGAAATGGGAAATAGTATTGATTCGTCCGGCACCACTACGGAAAGAGAATTTCTTCACGAATCCAACGGTGTCCTCAGAATGTTGAAGTTCGCAAAACTAACGAAGTTACAGCAATTTGAAACTCACGTAGATTTTTTTTGCGTTTTTTTGATATCAATTATGCGATTTTGAGCTTGTTTTTTGAAGAAAAAACATGGGAGTTGCGCAAAACCGATTTTTTTGCCATAATCTTCAATACTCTATACTCAACTCGAAAATTTTTTTCGCATCAAAAATTGAAAATTTTCATAAGGGGTTAGCCTTTGCTAAAAAAATGCAAAAAAAATAAAATGTGAAATTTTAAGTAATTCTGTTTATTTTACGAATCGTCTTCGAATTTCGAACTGCGGAATGCTAGAAAATATTCGAAATTCGAAAAAATGAAGGAGTTACAGCGTAGTTGGCCTTGAAAACGACTTTGAATTTTTACGCCCAAAATAAATTGGTTTTTGCTATGTTTTCCATAGCAACCTTTACAGTATCGCTTCATGTAGCACCTCTACGGAAAGGGATCTTTGTCACGAATCTAACGGTGTCTGAAAATTTGTAAAGTTTGCCAAAATAGGGAAGTTACAGCAATTGCAAACTCAAGTTGGTTTTTTTGAATTTTTGGGATATGAATTATGCGATTTTGATGCAATACACTGAAGATTTCAAGGAAATGGGAAATAGTATTGATTCGTCCGGCACCACTACGGAAAGAGAATTTCTTCACGAATCCAACGGTGTCCTCAGAATGTTGAAGTTCGCAAAACTAACGAAGTTACAGCAATTTGAAACTCACGTAGATTTTTTTTGCGTTTTTTTGATATCAATTATGCGATTTTGAGCTTGTTTTTTGAAGAAAAAACATGGGAGTTGCGCAAAACCGATTTTTTTGCCATAATCTTCAATACTCTATACTCAACTCGAAAATTTTTTTCGCATCAAAAATTGAAAATTTTCATAAGGGGTTAGCCTTTGCTAAAAAAATGCAAAAAAAATAAAATGTGAAATTTTAAGTAATTCTGTTTATTTTACGAATCGTCTTCGAATTTCGAACTGCGGAATGCTAGAAAATATTCGAAATTCGAAAAAATGAAGGAGTTACAGCGTAGTTGGCCTTGAAAATGACTTTGAATTTTTACGCCCAAAATAAATTGGTTTTTGCTATGTTTTCCATAGCAACCTTTACAGTATCGCTTCATGTAGCACCTCTACGGAAAGGGATCTTTGTCACGAATCTAACGGTGTCTGAAAATTTGTAAAGTTTGCCAAAATAGGGAAGTTACAGCAATTGCAAACTCAAGTTGGTTTTTTTGAATTTTTGGGATATGAATTATGCGATTTTGATGCAATACACTGAAGATTTCAAGGAAATGGGAAATAATATTGATTCGTCCGGCACCACTACGGAAAGAGAATTTCTTTACGAATCCAACGGTGTCCTCAGAATGTTGAAGTTCGCAAAACTAACGAAGTTACAGCAATTTGAAACTCACGTAGATTTTTTTTGCGTTTTTTTGATATCAATTATGCGATTTTGAGCTTGTTTTTTGAAGAAAAAACATGGGAGTTGCGCAAAACCGATTTTTTTGCCATAATCTTCAATACTCTATACTCAACTCGAAAATTTTTTTCGCATCAAAAATTGAAAATTTTCATAAGGGGTTAGCCTTTGCTAAAAAAATGCAAAAAAAATAAAATGTGAAATTTTAAGTAATTCTGTTTATTTTACGAATCGTCTTCGAATTTCGAACTGCGGAATGCTAGAAAATATTCGAAATTCGAAAAAATGAAGGAGTTACAGCGTAGTTGGCCTTGAAAACGACTTTGAATTTTTACGCCCAAAATAAATTGGTTTTTGCTATGTTTTCCATAGCAACCTTTACAGTATCGCTTCATGTAGCACCTCTACGGAAAGGGATCTTTGTCACGAATCTAACGGTGTCTGAAAATTTGTAAAGTTTGCCAAAATAGGGAAGTTACAGCAATTGCAAACTCAAGTTGGTTTTTTTGAATTTTTGGGATATGAATTATGCGATTTTGATGCAATACACTGAAGATTTCAAGGAAATGGGAAATAGTATTGATTCGTCCGGCACCACTACGGAAAGAGAATTTCTTCACGAATCCAACGGTGTCCTCAGAATGTTGAAGTTCGCAAAACTAACGAAGTTACAGCAATTTGAAACTCACGTAGATTTTTTTTGCGTTTTTTTGATATCAATTATGCGATTTTGAGCTTGTTTTTTGAAGAAAAAACATGGGAGTTGCGCAAAACCGATTTTTTTGCCATAATCTTCAATACTCTATACTCAACTCGAAAATTTTTTTCGCATCAAAAATTGAAAATTTTCATAAGGGGTTAGCCTTTGCTAAAAAAATGCAAAAAAAATAAAATGTGAAATTTTAAGTAATTCTGTTTATTTTACGAATCGTCTTCGAATTTCGAACTGCGGAATGCTGTATTCTTAGAATGAATATTCGAAATTCGAAAAAATGAAGGAGTTACAGCGTAGTTGGCCTTGAAAACGACTTTGAATTTTTACGCCCAAAATAAATTGGTTTTTGCTATGTTTTCCATAGCAACCTTTACAGTATCGCTTCATGTAGCACCTCTACGGAAAGGGATCTTTGTCACGAATCTAACGGTGTCTGAAAATTTGTAAAGTTTGCCAAAATAGGGAAGTTACAGCAATTGCAAACTCAAGTTGGTTTTTTTGAATTTTTGGGATATGAATTATGCGATTTTGATGCAATACACTGAAGATTTCAAGGAAATGGGAAATAGTATTGATTCGTCCGGCACCACTACGGAAAGAGAATTTCTTCACGAATCCAACGGTGTCCTCAGAATGTTGAAGTTCGCAAAACTAACGAAGTTACAGCAATTTGAAACTCACGTAGATTTTTTTTGCGTTTTTTTGATATCAATTATGCGATTTTGAGCTTGTTTTTTGAAGAAAAAACATGGGAGTTGCGCAAAACCGATTTTTTTGCCATAATCTTCAATACTCTATACTCAACTCGAAAATTTTTTTCGCATCAAAAATTGAAAATTTTCATAAGGGGTTAGCCTTTGCTAAAAAAATGCAAAAAAAATAAAATGTGAAATTTTAAGTAATTCTGTTTATTTTACGAATCGTCTTCGAATTTCGAACTGCGGAATGCTAGAAAATATTCGAAATTCGAAAAAATGAAGGAGTTACAGCGTAGTTGGCCTTGAAAATGACTTTGAATTTTTACGCCCAAAATAAATTGGTTTTTGCTATGTTTTCCATAGCAACCTTTACAGTATCGCTTCATGTAGCACCTCTACGGAAAGGGATCTTTGTCACGAATCTAACGGTGTCTGAAAATTTGTAAAGTTTGCCAAAATAGGGAAGTTACAGCAATTGCAAACTCAAGTTGGTTTTTTTGAATTTTTGGGATATGAATTATGCGATTTTGATGCAATACACTGAAGATTTCAAGGAAATGGGAAATAATATTGATTCGTCCGGCACCACTACGGAAAGAGAATTTCTTTACGAATCCAACGGTGTCCTCAGAATGTTGAAGTTCGCAAAACTAACGAAGTTACAGCAATTTGAAACTCACGTAGATTTTTTTTGCGTTTTTTTGATATCAATTATGCGATTTTGAGCTTGTTTTTTGAAGAAAAAACATGGGAGTTGCGCAAAACCGATTTTTTTGCCATAATCTTCAATACTCTATACTCAACTCGAAAATTTTTTTCGCATCAAAAATTGAAAATTTTCATAAGGGGTTAGCCTTTGCTAAAAAAATGCAAAAAAAATAAAATGTGAAATTTTAAGTAATTCTGTTTATTTTACGAATCGTCTTCGAATTTCGAACTGCGGAATGCTAGAAAATATTCGAAATTCGAAAAAATGAAGGAGTTACAGCGTAGTTGGCCTTGAAAACGACTTTGAATTTTTACGCCCAAAATAAATTGGTTTTTGCTATGTTTTCCATAGCAACCTTTACAGTATCGCTTCATGTAGCACCTCTACGGAAAGGGATCTTTGTCACGAATCTAACGGTGTCTGAAAATTTGTAAAGTTTGCCAAAATAGGGAAGTTACAGCAATTGCAAACTCAAGTTGGTTTTTTTGAATTTTTGGGATATGAATTATGCGATTTTGATGCAATACACTGAAGATTTCAAGGAAATGGGAAATAGTATTGATTCGTCCGGCACCACTACGGAAAGAGAATTTCTTCACGAATCCAACGGTGTCCTCAGAATGTTGAAGTTCGCAAAACTAACGAAGTTACAGCAATTTGAAACTCACGTAGATTTTTTTTGCGTTTTTTTGATATCAATTATGCGATTTTGAGCTTGTTTTTTGAAGAAAAAACATGGGAGTTGCGCAAAACCGATTTTTTTGCCATAATCTTCAATACTCTATACTCAACTCGAAAATTTTTTTCGCATCAAAAATTGAAAATTTTCATAAGGGGTTAGCCTTTGCTAAAAAAATGCAAAAAAAATAAAATGTGAAATTTTAAGTAATTCTGTTTATTTTACGAATCGTCTTCGAATTTCGAACTGCGGAATGCTAGAAAATATTCGAAATTCGAAAAAATGAAGGAGTTACAGCGTAGTTGGCCTTGAAAACGACTTTGAATTTTTACGCCCAAAATAAATTGGTTTTTGCTATGTTTTCCATAGCAACCTTTACAGTATCGCTTCATGTAGCACCTCTACGGAAAGGGATCTTTGTCACGAATCTAACGGTGTCTGAAAATTTGTAAAGTTTGCCAAAATAGGGAAGTTACAGCAATTGCAAACTCAAGTTGGTTTTTTTGAATTTTTGGGATATGAATTATGCGATTTTGATGCAATACACTGAAGATTTCAAGGAAATGGGAAATAGTATTGATTCGTCCGGCACCACTACGGAAAGAGAATTTCTTCACGAATCCAACGGTGTCCTCAGAATGTTGAAGTTCGCAAAACTAACGAAGTTACAGCAATTTGAAACTCACGTAGATTTTTTTTGCGTTTTTTTGATATCAATTATGCGATTTTGAGCTTGTTTTTTGAAGAAAAAACATGGGAGTTGCGCAAAACCGATTTTTTTGCCATAATCTTCAATACTCTATACTCAACTCGAAAATTTTTTTCGCATCAAAAATTGAAAATTTTCATAAGGGGTTAGCCTTTGCTAAAAAAATGCAAAAAAAATAAAATGTGAAATTTTAAGTAATTCTGTTTATTTTACGAATCGTCTTCGAATTTCGAACTGCGGAATGCTAGAAAATATTCGAAATTCGAAAAAATGAAGGAGTTACAGCGTAGTTGGCCTTGAAAATGACTTTGAATTTTTACGCCCAAAATAAATTGGTTTTTGCTATGTTTTCCATAGCAACCTTTACAGTATCGCTTCATGTAGCACCTCTACGGAAAGGGATCTTTGTCACGAATCTAACGGTGTCTGAAAATTTGTAAAGTTTGCCAAAATAGGGAAGTTACAGCAATTGCAAACTCAAGTTGGTTTTTTTGAATTTTTGGGATATGAATTATGCGATTTTGATGCAATACACTGAAGATTTCAAGGAAATGGGAAATAATATTGATTCGTCCGGCACCACTACGGAAAGAGAATTTCTTTACGAATCCAACGGTGTCCTCAGAATGTTGAAGTTCGCAAAACTAACGAAGTTACAGCAATTTGAAACTCACGTAGATTTTTTTTGCGTTTTTTTGATATCAATTATGCGATTTTGAGCTTGTTTTTTGAAGAAAAAACATGGGAGTTGCGCAAAACCGATTTTTTTGCCATAATCTTCAATACTCTATACTCAACTCGAAAATTTTTTTCGCATCAAAAATTGAAAATTTTCATAAGGGGTTAGCCTTTGCTAAAAAAATGCAAAAAAAATAAAATGTGAAATTTTAAGTAATTCTGTTTATTTTACGAATCGTCTTCGAATTTCGAACTGCGGAATGCTAGAAAATATTCGAAAT
Source organism: Stomoxys calcitrans (assembly GCF_963082655.1). NCBI lineage: Eukaryota > Metazoa > Arthropoda > Insecta > Diptera > Muscidae > Stomoxys > Stomoxys calcitrans. The sequence goes on from NC_081553.1 coordinate 196,251,487, forward strand.
TCGAAAAAATGAAGGAGTTACAGCGTAGTTGGCCTTGAAAACGACTTTGAATTTTTACGCCCAAAATAAATTGGTTTTTGCTATGTTTTCCATAGCAACCTTTACAGTATCGCTTCATGTAGCACCTCTACGGAAAGGGATCTTTGTCACGAATCTAACGGTGTCTGAAAATTTGTAAAGTTTGCCAAAATAGGGAAGTTACAGCAATTGCAAACTCAAGTTGGTTTTTTTGAATTTTTGGGATATGAATTATGCGATTTTGATGCAATACACTGAAGATTTCAAGGAAATGGGAAATAGTATTGATTCGTCCGGCACCACTACGGAAAGAGAATTTCTTCACGAATCCAACGGTGTCCTCAGAATGTTGAAGTTCGCAAAACTAACGAAGTTACAGCAATTTGAAACTCACGTAGATTTTTTTTGCGTTTTTTTGATATCAATTATGCGATTTTGAGCTTGTTTTTTGAAGAAAAAACATGGGAGTTGCGCAAAACCGATTTTTTTGCCATAATCTTCAATACTCTATACTCAACTCGAAAATTTTTTTCGCATCAAAAATTGAAAATTTTCATAAGGGGTTAGCCTTTGCTAAAAAAATGCAAAAAAAAATAAAATGTGAAATTTTAAGTAATTCTGTTTATTTTACGAATCGTCTTCGAATTTCGAACTGCGGAATGCTAGAAAATATTCGAAATTCGAAAAAATGAAGGAGTTACAGCGTAGTTGGCCTTGAAAACGACTTTGAATTTTTACGCCCAAAATAAATTGGTTTTTGCTATGTTTTCCATAGCAACCTTTACAGTATCGCTTCATGTAGCACCTCTACGGAAAGGGATCTTTGTCACGAATCTAACGGTGTCTGAAAATTTGTAAAGTTTGCCAAAATAGGGAAGTTACAGCAATTGCAAACTCAAGTTGGTTTTTTTGAATTTTTGGGATATGAATTATGCGATTTTGATGCAATACACTGAAGATTTCAAGGAAATGGGAAATAGTATTGATTCGTCCGGCACCACTACGGAAAGAGAATTTCTTCACGAATCCAACGGTGTCCTCAGAATGTTGAAGTTCGCAAAACTAACGAAGTTACAGCAATTTGAAACTCACGTAGATTTTTTTTGCGTTTTTTTGATATCAATTATGCGATTTTGAGCTTGTTTTTTGAAGAAAAAACATGGGAGTTGCGCAAAACCGATTTTTTTGCCATAATCTTCAATACTCTATACTCAACTCGAAAATTTTTTTCGCATCAAAAATTGAAAATTTTCATAAGGGGTTAGCCTTTGCTAAAAAAATGCAAAAAAAATAAAATGTGAAATTTTAAGTAATTCTGTTTATTTTACGAATCGTCTTCGAATTTCGAACTGCGGAATGCTAGAAAATATTCGAAATTCGAAAAAATGAAGGAGTTACAGCGTAGTTGGCCTTGAAAACGACTTTGAATTTTTACGCCCAAAATAAATTGGTTTTTGCTATGTTTTCCATAGCAACCTTTACAGTATCGCTTCATGTAGCACCTCTACGGAAAGGGATCTTTGTCACGAATCTAACGGTGTCTGAAAATTTGTAAAGTTTGCCAAAATAGGGAAGTTACAGCAATTGCAAACTCAAGTTGGTTTTTTTGAATTTTTGGGATATGAATTATGCGATTTTGATGCAATACACTGAAGATTTCAAGGAAATGGGAAATAGTATTGATTCGTCCGGCACCACTACGGAAAGAGAATTTCTTCACGAATCCAACGGTGTCCTCAGAATGTTGAAGTTCGCAAAACTAACGAAGTTACAGCAATTTGAAACTCACGTAGATTTTTTTTGCGTTTTTTTGATATCAATTATGCGATTTTGAGCTTGTTTTTTGAAGAAAAAACATGGGAGTTGCGCAAAACCGATTTTTTTGCCATAATCTTCAATACTCTATACTCAACTCGAAAATTTTTTTCGCATCAAAAATTGAAAATTTTCATAAGGGGTTAGCCTTTGCTAAAAAAATGCAAAAAAAATAAAATGTGAAATTTTAAGTAATTCTGTTTATTTTACGAATCGTCTTCGAATTTCGAACTGCGGAATGCTAGAAAATATTCGAAATTCGAAAAAATGAAGGAGTTACAGCGTAGTTGGCCTTGAAAACGACTTTGAATTTTTACGCCCAAAATAAATTGGTTTTTGCTATGTTTTCCATAGCAACCTTTACAGTATCGCTTCATGTAGCACCTCTACGGAAAGGGATCTTTGTCACGAATCTAACGGTGTCTGAAAATTTGTAAAGTTTGCCAAAATAGGGAAGTTACAGCAATTGCAAACTCAAGTTGGTTTTTTTGAATTTTTGGGATATGAATTATGCGATTTTGATGCAATACACTGAAGATTTCAAGGAAATGGGAAATAGTATTGATTCGTCCGGCACCACTACGGAAAGAGAATTTCTTCACGAATCCAACGGTGTCCTCAGAATGTTGAAGTTCGCAAAACTAACGAAGTTACAGCAATTTGAAACTCACGTAGATTTTTTTTGCGTTTTTTTGATATCAATTATGCGATTTTGAGCTTGTTTTTTGAAGAAAAAACATGGGAGTTGCGCAAAACCGATTTTTTTGCCATAATCTTCAATACTCTATACTCAACTCGAAAATTTTTTTCGCATCAAAAATTGAAAATTTTCATAAGGGGTTAGCCTTTGCTAAAAAAATGCAAAAAAAATAAAATGTGAAATTTTAAGTAATTCTGTTTATTTTACGAATCGTCTTCGAATTTCGAACTGCGGAATGCTAGAAAATATTCGAAATTCGAAAAAATGAAGGAGTTACAGCGTAGTTGGCCTTGAAAACGACTTTGAATTTTTACGCCCAAAATAAATTGGTTTTTGCTATGTTTTCCATAGCAACCTTTACAGTATCGCTTCATGTAGCACCTCTACGGAAAGGGATCTTTGTCACGAATCTAACGGTGTCTGAAAATTTGTAAAGTTTGCCAAAATAGGGAAGTTACAGCAATTGCAAACTCAAGTTGGTTTTTTTGAATTTTTGGGATATGAATTATGCGATTTTGATGCAATACACTGAAGATTTCAAGGAAATGGGAAATAGTATTGATTCGTCCGGCACCACTACGGAAAGAGAATTTCTTCACGAATCCAACGGTGTCCTCAGAATGTTGAAGTTCGCAAAACTAACGAAGTTACAGCAATTTGAAACTCACGTAGATTTTTTTTGCGTTTTTTTGATATCAATTATGCGATTTTGAGCTTGTTTTTTGAAGAAAAAACATGGGAGTTGCGCAAAACCGATTTTTTTGCCATAATCTTCAATACTCTATACTCAACTCGAAAATTTTTTTCGCATCAAAAATTGAAAATTTTCATAAGGGGTTAGCCTTTGCTAAAAAAATGCAAAAAAAATAAAATGTGAAATTTTAAGTAATTCTGTTTATTTTACGAATCGTCTTCGAATTTCGAACTGCGGAATGCTAGAAAATATTCGAAATTCGAAAAAATGAAGGAGTTACAGCGTAGTTGGCCTTGAAAACGACTTTGAATTTTTACGCCCAAAATAAATTGGTTTTTGCTATGTTTTCCATAGCAACCTTTACAGTATCGCTTCATGTAGCACCTCTACGGAAAGGGATCTTTGTCACGAATCTAACGGTGTCTGAAAATTTGTAAAGTTTGCCAAAATAGGGAAGTTACAGCAATTGCAAACTCAAGTTGGTTTTTTTGAATTTTTGGGATATGAATTATGCGATTTTGATGCAATACACTGAAGATTTCAAGGAAATGGGAAATAGTATTGATTCGTCCGGCACCACTACGGAAAGAGAATTTCTTCACGAATCCAACGGTGTCCTCAGAATGTTGAAGTTCGCAAAACTAACGAAGTTACAGCAATTTGAAACTCACGTAGATTTTTTTTGCGTTTTTTTGATATCAATTATGCGATTTTGAGCTTGTTTTTTGAAGAAAAAACATGGGAGTTGCGCAAAACCGATTTTTTTGCCATAATCTTCAATACTCTATACTCAACTCGAAAATTTTTTTCGCATCAAAAATTGAAAATTTTCATAAGGGGTTAGCCTTTGCTAAAAAAATGCAAAAAAAATAAAATGTGAAATTTTAAGTAATTCTGTTTATTTTACGAATCGTCTTCGAATTTCGAACTGCGGAATGCTAGAAAATATTCGAAATTCGAAAAAATGAAGGAGTTACAGCGTAGTTGGCCTTGAAAACGACTTTGAATTTTTACGCCCAAAATAAATTGGTTTTTGCTATGTTTTCCATAGCAACCTTTACAGTATCGCTTCATGTAGCACCTCTACGGAAAGGGATCTTTGTCACGAATCTAACGGTGTCTGAAAATTTGTAAAGTTTGCCAAAATAGGGAAGTTACAGCAATTGCAAACTCAAGTTGGTTTTTTTGAATTTTTGGGATATGAATTATGCGATTTTGATGCAATACACTGAAGATTTCAAGGAAATGGGAAATAGTATTGATTCGTCCGGCACCACTACGGAAAGAGAATTTCTTCACGAATCCAACGGTGTCCTCAGAATGTTGAAGTTCGCAAAACTAACGAAGTTACAGCAATTTGAAACTCACGTAGATTTTTTTTGCGTTTTTTTGATATCAATTATGCGATTTTGAGCTTGTTTTTTGAAGAAAAAACATGGGAGTTGCGCAAAACCGATTTTTTTGCCATAATCTTCAATACTCTATACTCAACTCGAAAATTTTTTTCGCATCAAAAATTGAAAATTTTCATAAGGGGTTAGCCTTTGCTAAAAAAATGCAAAAAAAATAAAATGTGAAATTTTAAGTAATTCTGTTTATTTTACGAATCGTCTTCGAATTTCGAACTGCGGAATGCTAGAAAATATTCGAAATTCGAAAAAATGAAGGAGTTACAGCGTAGTTGGCCTTGAAAACGACTTTGAATTTTTACGCCCAAAATAAATTGGTTTTTGCTATGTTTTCCATAGCAACCTTTACAGTATCGCTTCATGTAGCACCTCTACGGAAAGGGATCTTTGTCACGAATCTAACGGTGTCTGAAAATTTGTAAAGTTTGCCAAAATAGGGAAGTTACAGCAATTGCAAACTCAAGTTGGTTTTTTTGAATTTTTGGGATATGAATTATGCGATTTTGATGCAATACACTGAAGATTTCAAGGAAATGGGAAATAATATTGATTCGTCCGGCACCACTACGGAAAGAGAATTTCTTTACGAATCCAACGGTGTCCTCAGAATGTTGAAGTTCGCAAAACTAACGAAGTTACAGCAATTTGAAACTCACGTAGATTTTTTTTGCGTTTTTTTGATATCAATTATGCGATTTTGAGCTTGTTTTTTGAAGAAAAAACATGGGAGTTGCGCAAAACCGATTTTTTTGCCATAATCTTCAATACTCTATACTCAACTCGAAAATTTTTTTCGCATCAAAAATTGAAAATTTTCATAAGGGGTTAGCCTTTGCTAAAAAAATGCAAAAAAAATAAAATGTGAAATTTTAAGTAATTCTGTTTATTTTACGAATCGTCTTCGAATTTCGAACTGCGGAATGCTAGAAAATATTCGAAATTCGAAAAAATGAAGGAGTTACAGCGTAGTTGGCCTTGAAAACGACTTTGAATTTTTACGCCCAAAATAAATTGGTTTTTGCTATGTTTTCCATAGCAACCTTTACAGTATCGCTTCATGTAGCACCTCTACGGAAAGGGATCTTTGTCACGAATCTAACGGTGTCTGAAAATTTGTAAAGTTTGCCAAAATAGGGAAGTTACAGCAATTGCAAACTCAAGTTGGTTTTTTTGAATTTTTGGGATATGAATTATGCGATTTTGATGCAATACACTGAAGATTTCAAGGAAATGGGAAATAGTATTGATTCGTCCGGCACCACTACGGAAAGAGAATTTCTTCACGAATCCAACGGTGTCCTCAGAATGTTGAAGTTCGCAAAACTAACGAAGTTACAGCAATTTGAAACTCACGTAGATTTTTTTTGCGTTTTTTTGATATCAATTATGCGATTTTGAGCTTGTTTTTTGAAGAAAAAACATGGGAGTTGCGCAAAACCGATTTTTTTGCCATAATCTTCAATACTCTATACTCAACTCGAAAATTTTTTTCGCATCAAAAATTGAAAATTTTCATAAGGGGTTAGCCTTTGCTAAAAAAATGCAAAAAAAATAAAATGTGAAATTTTAAGTAATTCTGTTTATTTTACGAATCGTCTTCGAATTTCGAACTGCGGAATGCTAGAAAATATTCGAAATTCGAAAAAATGAAGGAGTTACAGCGTAGTTGGCCTTGAAAACGACTTTGAATTTTTACGCCCAAAATAAATTGGTTTTTGCTATGTTTTCCATAGCAACCTTTACAGTATCGCTTCATGTAGCACCTCTACGGAAAGGGATCTTTGTCACGAATCTAACGGTGTCTGAAAATTTGTAAAGTTTGCCAAAATAGGGAAGTTACAGCAATTGCAAACTCAAGTTGGTTTTTTTGAATTTTTGGGATATGAATTATGCGATTTTGATGCAATACACTGAAGATTTCAAGGAAATGGGAAATAGTATTGATTCGTCCGGCACCACTACGGAAAGAGAATTTCTTCACGAATCCAACGGTGTCCTCAGAATGTTGAAGTTCGCAAAACTAACGAAGTTACAGCAATTTGAAACTCACGTAGATTTTTTTTGCGTTTTTTTGATATCAATTATGCGATTTTGAGCTTGTTTTTTGAAGAAAAAACATGGGAGTTGCGCAAAACCGATTTTTTTGCCATAATCTTCAATACTCTATACTCAACTCGAAAATTTTTTTCGCATCAAAAATTGAAAATTTTCATAAGGGGTTAGCCTTTGCTAAAAAAATGCAAAAAAAAATAAAATGTGAAATTTTAAGTAATTCTGTTTATTTTACGAATCGTCTTCGAATTTCGAACTGCGGAATGCTAGAAAATATTCGAAATTCGAAAAAATGAAGGAGTTACAGCGTAGTTGGCCTTGAAAACGACTTTGAATTTTTACGCCCAAAATAAATTGGTTTTTGCTATGTTTTCCATAGCAACCTTTACAGTATCGCTTCATGTAGCACCTCTACGGAAAGGGATCTTTGTCACGAATCTAACGGTGTCTGAAAATTTGTAAAGTTTGCCAAAATAGGGAAGTTACAGCAATTGCAAACTCAAGTTGGTTTTTTTGAATTTTTGGGATATGAATTATGCGATTTTGATGCAATACACTGAAGATTTCAAGGAAATGGGAAATAGTATTGATTCGTCCGGCACCACTACGGAAAGAGAATTTCTTCACGAATCCAACGGTGTCCTCAGAATGTTGAAGTTCGCAAAACTAACGAAGTTACAGCAATTTGAAACTCACGTAGATTTTTTTTGCGTTTTTTTGATATCAATTATGCGATTTTGAGCTTGTTTTTTGAAGAAAAAACATGGGAGTTGCGCAAAACCGATTTTTTTGCCATAATCTTCAATACTCTATACTCAACTCGAAAATTTTTTTCGCATCAAAAATTGAAAATTTTCATAAGGGGTTAGCCTTTGCTAAAAAAATGCAAAAAAAATAAAATGTGAAATTTTAAGTAATTCTGTTTATTTTACGAATCGTCTTCGAATTTCGAACTGCGGAATGCTAGAAAATATTCGAAATTCGAAAAAATGAAGGAGTTACAGCGTAGTTGGCCTTGAAAATGACTTTGAATTTTTACGCCCAAAATAAATTGGTTTTTGCTATGTTTTCCATAGCAACCTTTACAGTATCGCTTCATGTAGCACCTCTACGGAAAGGGATCTTTGTCACGAATCTAACGGTGTCTGAAAATTTGTAAAGTTTGCCAAAATAGGGAAGTTACAGCAATTGCAAACTCAAGTTGGTTTTTTTGAATTTTTGGGATATGAATTATGCGATTTTGATGCAATACACTGAAGATTTCAAGGAAATGGGAAATAATATTGATTCGTCCGGCACCACTACGGAAAGAGAATTTCTTTACGAATCCAACGGTGTCCTCAGAATGTTGAAGTTCGCAAAACTAACGAAGTTACAGCAATTTGAAACTCACGTAGATTTTTTTTGCGTTTTTTTGATATCAATTATGCGATTTTGAGCTTGTTTTTTGAAGAAAAAACATGGGAGTTGCGCAAAACCGATTTTTTTGCCATAATCTTCAATACTCTATACTCAACTCGAAAATTTTTTTCGCATCAAAAATTGAAAATTTTCATAAGGGGTTAGCCTTTGCTAAAAAAATGCAAAAAAAATAAAATGTGAAATTTTAAGTAATTCTGTTTATTTTACGAATCGTCTTCGAATTTCGAACTGCGGAATGCTAGAAAATATTCGAAATTCGAAAAAATGAAGGAGTTACAGCGTAGTTGGCCTTGAAAACGACTTTGAATTTTTACGCCCAAAATAAATTGGTTTTTGCTATGTTTTCCATAGCAACCTTTACAGTATCGCTTCATGTAGCACCTCTACGGAAAGGGATCTTTGTCACGAATCTAACGGTGTCTGAAAATTTGTAAAGTTTGCCAAAATAGGGAAGTTACAGCAATTGCAAACTCAAGTTGGTTTTTTTGAATTTTTGGGATATGAATTATGCGATTTTGATGCAATACACTGAAGATTTCAAGGAAATGGGAAATAGTATTGATTCGTCCGGCACCACTACGGAAAGAGAATTTCTTCACGAATCCAACGGTGTCCTCAGAATGTTGAAGTTCGCAAAACTAACGAAGTTACAGCAATTTGAAACTCACGTAGATTTTTTTTGCGTTTTTTTGATATCAATTATGCGATTTTGAGCTTGTTTTTTGAAGAAAAAACATGGGAGTTGCGCAAAACCGATTTTTTTGCCATAATCTTCAATACTCTATACTCAACTCGAAAATTTTTTTCGCATCAAAAATTGAAAATTTTCATAAGGGGTTAGCCTTTGCTAAAAAAATGCAAAAAAAATAAAATGTGAAATTTTAAGTAATTCTGTTTATTTTACGAATCGTCTTCGAATTTCGAACTGCGGAATGCTAGAAAATATTCGAAATTCGAAAAAATGAAGGAGTTACAGCGTAGTTGGCCTTGAAAACGACTTTGAATTTTTACGCCCAAAATAAATTGGTTTTTGCTATGTTTTCCATAGCAACCTTTACAGTATCGCTTCATGTAGCACCTCTACGGAAAGGGATCTTTGTCACGAATCTAACGGTGTCTGAAAATTTGTAAAGTTTGCCAAAATAGGGAAGTTACAGCAATTGCAAACTCAAGTTGGTTTTTTTGAATTTTTGGGATATGAATTATGCGATTTTGATGCAATACACTGAAGATTTCAAGGAAATGGGAAATAGTATTGATTCGTCCGGCACCACTACGGAAAGAGAATTTCTTCACGAATCCAACGGTGTCCTCAGAATGTTGAAGTTCGCAAAACTAACGAAGTTACAGCAATTTGAAACTCACGTAGATTTTTTTTGCGTTTTTTTGATATCAATTATGCGATTTTGAGCTTGTTTTTTGAAGAAAAAACATGGGAGTTGCGCAAAACCGATTTTTTTGCCATAATCTTCAATACTCTATACTCAACTCGAAAATTTTTTTCGCATCAAAAATTGAAAATTTTCATAAGGGGTTAGCCTTTGCTAAAAAAATGCAAAAAAAATAAAATGTGAAATTTTAAGTAATTCTGTTTATTTTACGAATCGTCTTCGAATTTCGAACTGCGGAATGCTAGAAAATATTCGAAATTCGAAAAAATGAAGGAGTTACAGCGTAGTTGGCCTTGAAAACGACTTTGAATTTTTACGCCCAAAATAAATTGGTTTTTGCTATGTTTTCCATAGCAACCTTTACAGTATCGCTTCATGTAGCACCTCTACGGAAAGGGATCTTTGTCACGAATCTAACGGTGTCTGAAAATTTGTAAAGTTTGCCAAAATAGGGAAGTTACAGCAATTGCAAACTCAAGTTGGTTTTTTTGAATTTTTGGGATATGAATTATGCGATTTTGATGCAATACACTGAAGATTTCAAGGAAATGGGAAATAGTATTGATTCGTCCGGCACCACTACGGAAAGAGAATTTCTTCACGAATCCAACGGTGTCCTCAGAATGTTGAAGTTCGCAAAACTAACGAAGTTACAGCAATTTGAAACTCACGTAGATTTTTTTTGCGTTTTTTTGATATCAATTATGCGATTTTGAGCTTGTTTTTTGAAGAAAAAACATGGGAGTTGCGCAAAACCGATTTTTTTGCCATAATCTTCAATACTCTATACTCAACTCGAAAATTTTTTTCGCATCAAAAATTGAAAATTTTCATAAGGGGTTAGCCTTTGCTAAAAAAATGCAAAAAAAATAAAATGTGAAATTTTAAGTAATTCTGTTTATTTTACGAATCGTCTTCGAATTTCGAACTGCGGAATGCTAGAAAATATTCGAAATTCGAAAAAATGAAGGAGTTACAGCGTAGTTGGCCTTGAAAACGACTTTGAATTTTTACGCCCAAAATAAATTGGTTTTTGCTATGTTTTCCATAGCAACCTTTACAGTATCGCTTCATGTAGCACCTCTACGGAAAGGGATCTTTGTCACGAATCTAACGGTGTCTGAAAATTTGTAAAGTTTGCCAAAATAGGGAAGTTACAGCAATTGCAAACTCAAGTTGGTTTTTTTGAATTTTTGGGATATGAATTATGCGATTTTGATGCAATACACTGAAGATTTCAAGGAAATGGGAAATAGTATTGATTCGTCCGGCACCACTACGGAAAGAGAATTTCTTCACGAATCCAACGGTGTCCTCAGAATGTTGAAGTTCGCAAAACTAACGAAGTTACAGCAATTTGAAACTCACGTAGATTTTTTTTGCGTTTTTTTGATATCAATTATGCGATTTTGAGCTTGTTTTTTGAAGAAAAAACATGGGAGTTGCGCAAAACCGATTTTTTTGCCATAATCTTCAATACTCTATACTCAACTCGAAAATTTTTTTCGCATCAAAAATTGAAAATTTTCATAAGGGGTTAGCCTTTGCTAAAAAAATGCAAAAAAAATAAAATGTGAAATTTTAAGTAATTCTGTTTATTTTACGAATCGTCTTCGAATTTCGAACTGCGGAATGCTAGAAAATATTCGAAATTCGAAAAAATGAAGGAGTTACAGCGTAGTTGGCCTTGAAAACGACTTTGAATTTTTACGCCCAAAATAAATTGGTTTTTGCTATGTTTTCCATAGCAACCTTTACAGTATCGCTTCATGTAGCACCTCTACGGAAAGGGATCTTTGTCACGAATCTAACGGTGTCTGAAAATTTGTAAAGTTTGCCAAAATAGGGAAGTTACAGCAATTGCAAACTCAAGTTGGTTTTTTTGAATTTTTGGGATATGAATTATGCGATTTTGATGCAATACACTGAAGATTTCAAGGAAATGGGAAATAGTATTGATTCGTTCGATATGAATTATGCGATTTTGATGCAATACACTGAAGATTTCAAGGAAATGGGAAATAATATTGATTCGTCCGGCACCACTACGGAAAGAGAATTTCTTTACGAATCCAACGGTGTCCTCAGAATGTTGAAGTTCGCAAAACTAACGAAGTTACAGCAATTTGAAACTCACGTAGATTTTTTTTGCGTTTTTTTGATATCAATTATGCGATTTTGAGCTTGTTTTTTGAAGAAAAAACATGGGAGTTGCGCAAAACCGATTTTTTTGCCATAATCTTCAATACTCTATACTCAACTCGAAAATTTTTTTCGCATCAAAAATTGAAAATTTTCATAAGGGGTTAGCCTTTGCTAAAAAAATGCAAAAAAAATAAAATGTGAAATTTTAAGTAATTCTGTTTATTTTACGAATCGTCTTCGAATTTCGAACTGCGGAATGCTAGAAAATATTCGAAATTCGAAAAAATGAAGGAGTTACAGCGTAGTTGGCCTTGAAAACGACTTTGAATTTTTACGCCCAAAATAAATTGGTTTTTGCTATGTTTTCCATAGCAACCTTTACAGTATCGCTTCATGTAGCACCTCTACGGAAAGGGATCTTTGTCACGAATCTAACGGTGTCTGAAAATTTGTAAAGTTTGCCAAAATAGGGAAGTTACAGCAATTGCAAACTCAAGTTGGTTTTTTTGAATTTTTGGGATATGAATTATGCGATTTTGATGCAATACACTGAAGATTTCAAGGAAATGGGAAATAGTATTGATTCGTCCGGCACCACTACGGAAAGAGAATTTCTTCACGAATCCAACGGTGTCCTCAGAATGTTGAAGTTCGCAAAACTAACGAAGTTACAGCAATTTGAAACTCACGTAGATTTTTTTTGCGTTTTTTTGATATCAATTATGCGATTTTGAGCTTGTTTTTTGAAGAAAAAACATGGGAGTTGCGCAAAACCGATTTTTTTGCCATAATCTTCAATACTCTATACTCAACTCGAAAATTTTTTTCGCATCAAAAATTGAAAATTTTCATAAGGGGTTAGCCTTTGCTAAAAAAATGCAAAAAAAATAAAATGTGAAATTTTAAGTAATTCTGTTTATTTTACGAATCGTCTTCGAATTTCGAACTGCGGAATGCTAGAAAATATTCGAAATTCGAAAAAATGAAGGAGTTACAGCGTAGTTGGCCTTGAAAACGACTTTGAATTTTTACGCCCAAAATAAATTGGTTTTTGCTATGTTTTCCATAGCAACCTTTACAGTATCGCTTCATGTAGCACCTCTACGGAAAGGGATCTTTGTCACGAATCTAACGGTGTCTGAAAATTTGTAAAGTTTGCCAAAATAGGGAAGTTACAGCAATTGCAAACTCAAGTTGGTTTTTTTGAATTTTTGGGATATGAATTATGCGATTTTGATGCAATACACTGAAGATTTCAAGGAAATGGGAAATAGTATTGATTCGTCCGGCACCACTACGGAAAGAGAATTTCTTCACGAATCCAACGGTGTCCTCAGAATGTTGAAGTTCGCAAAACTAACGAAGTTACAGCAATTTGAAACTCACGTAGATTTTTTTTGCGTTTTTTTGATATCAATTATGCGATTTTGAGCTTGTTTTTTGAAGAAAAAACATGGGAGTTGCGCAAAACCGATTTTTTTGCCATAATCTTCAATACTCTATACTCAACTCGAAAATTTTTTTCGCATCAAAAATTGAAAATTTTCATAAGGGGTTAGCCTTTGCTAAAAAAATGCAAAAAAAATAAAATGTGAAATTTTAAGTAATTCTGTTTATTTTACGAATCGTCTTCGAATTTCGAACTGCGGAATGCTAGAAAATATTCGAAATTCGAAAAAATGAAGGAGTTACAGCGTAGTTGGCCTTGAAAACGACTTTGAATTTTTACGCCCAAAATAAATTGGTTTTTGCTATGTTTTCCATAGCAACCTTTACAGTATCGCTTCATGTAGCACCTCTACGGAAAGGGATCTTTGTCACGAATCTAACGGTGTCTGAAAATTTGTAAAGTTTGCCAAAATAGGGAAGTTACAGCAATTGCAAACTCAAGTTGGTTTTTTTGAATTTTTGGGATATGAATTATGCGATTTTGATGCAATACACTGAAGATTTCAAGGAAATGGGAAATAGTATTGATTCGTCCGGCACCACTACGGAAAGAGAATTTCTTCACGAATCCAACGGTGTCCTCAGAATGTTGAAGTTCGCAAAACTAACGAAGTTACAGCAATTTGAAACTCACGTAGATTTTTTTTGCGTTTTTTTGATATCAATTATGCGATTTTGAGCTTGTTTTTTGAAGAAAAAACATGGGAGTTGCGCAAAACCGATTTTTTTGCCATAATCTTCAATACTCTATACTCAACTCGAAAATTTTTTTCGCATCAAAAATTGAAAATTTTCATAAGGGGTTAGCCTTTGCTAAAAAAATGCAAAAAAAATAAAATGTGAAATTTTAAGTAATTCTGTTTATTTTACGAATCGTCTTCGAATTTCGAACTGCGGAATGCTAGAAAATATTCGAAATTCGAAAAAATGAAGGAGTTACAGCGTAGTTGGCCTTGAAAACGACTTTGAATTTTTACGCCCAAAATAAATTGGTTTTTGCTATGTTTTCCATAGCAACCTTTACAGTATCGCTTCATGTAGCACCTCTACGGAAAGGGATCTTTGTCACGAATCTAACGGTGTCTGAAAATTTGTAAAGTTTGCCAAAATAGGGAAGTTACAGCAATTGCAAACTCAAGTTGGTTTTTTTGAATTTTTGGGATATGAATTATGCGATTTTGATGCAATACACTGAAGATTTCAAGGAAATGGGAAATAGTATTGATTCGTCCGGCACCACTACGGAAAGAGAATTTCTTCACGAATCCAACGGTGTCCTCAGAATGTTGAAGTTCGCAAAACTAACGAAGTTACAGCAATTTGAAACTCACGTAGATTTTTTTTGCGTTTTTTTGATATCAATTATGCGATTTTGAGCTTGTTTTTTGAAGAAAAAACATGGGAGTTGCGCAAAACCGATTTTTTTGCCATAATCTTCAATACTCTATACTCAACTCGAAAATTTTTTTCGCATCAAAAATTGAAAATTTTCATAAGGGGTTAGCCTTTGCTAAAAAAATGCAAAAAAAATAAAATGTGAAATTTTAAGTAATTCTGTTTATTTTACGAATCGTCTTCGAATTTCGAACTGCGGAATGCTAGAAAATATTCGAAATTCGAAAAAATGAAGGAGTTACAGCGTAGTTGGCCTTGAAAACGACTTTGAATTTTTACGCCCAAAATAAATTGGTTTTTGCTATGTTTTCCATAGCAACCTTTACAGTATCGCTTCATGTAGCACCTCTACGGAAAGGGATCTTTGTCACGAATCTAACGGTGTCTGAAAATTTGTAAAGTTTGCCAAAATAGGGAAGTTACAGCAATTGCAAACTCAAGTTGGTTTTTTTGAATTTTTGGGATATGAATTATGCGATTTTGATGCAATACACTGAAGATTTCAAGGAAATGGGAAATAGTATTGATTCGTCCGGCACCACTACGGAAAGAGAATTTCTTCACGAATCCAACGGTGTCCTCAGAATGTTGAAGTTCGCAAAACTAACGAAGTTACAGCAATTTGAAACTCACGTAGATTTTTTTTGCGTTTTTTTGATATCAATTATGCGATTTTGAGCTTGTTTTTTGAAGAAAAAACATGGGAGTTGCGCAAAACCGATTTTTTTGCCATAATCTTCAATACTCTATACTCAACTCGAAAATTTTTTTCGCATCAAAAATTGAAAATTTTCATAAGGGGTTAGCCTTTGCTAAAAAAATGCAAAAAAAATAAAATGTGAAATTTTAAGTAATTCTGTTTATTTTACGAATCGTCTTCGAATTTCGAACTGCGGAATGCTAGAAAATATTCGAAATTCGAAAAAATGAAGGAGTTACAGCGTAGTTGGCCTTGAAAATGACTTTGAATTTTTACGCCCAAAATAAATTGGTTTTTGCTATGTTTTCCATAGCAACCTTTACAGTATCGCTTCATGTAGCACCTCTACGGAAAGGGATCTTTGTCACGAATCTAACGGTGTCTGAAAATTTGTAAAGTTTGCCAAAATAGGGAAGTTACAGCAATTGCAAACTCAAGTTGGTTTTTTTGAATTTTTGGGATATGAATTATGCGATTTTGATGCAATACACTGAAGATTTCAAGGAAATGGGAAATAATATTGATTCGTCCGGCACCACTACGGAAAGAGAATTTCTTTACGAATCCAACGGTGTCCTCAGAATGTTGAAGTTCGCAAAACTAACGAAGTTACAGCAATTTGAAACTCACGTAGATTTTTTTTGCGTTTTTTTGATATCAATTATGCGATTTTGAGCTTGTTTTTTGAAGAAAAAACATGGGAGTTGCGCAAAACCGATTTTTTTGCCATAATCTTCAATACTCTATACTCAACTCGAAAATTTTTTTCGCATCAAAAATTGAAAATTTTCATAAGGGGTTAGCCTTTGCTAAAAAAATGCAAAAAAAATAAAATGTGAAATTTTAAGTAATTCTGTTTATTTTACGAATCGTCTTCGAATTTCGAACTGCGGAATGCTAGAAAATATTCGAAATTCGAAAAAATGAAGGAGTTACAGCGTAGTTGGCCTTGAAAACGACTTTGAATTTTTACGCCCAAAATAAATTGGTTTTTGCTATGTTTTCCATAGCAACCTTTACAGTATCGCTTCATGTAGCACCTCTACGGAAAGGGATCTTTGTCACGAATCTAACGGTGTCTGAAAATTTGTAAAGTTTGCCAAAATAGGGAAGTTACAGCAATTGCAAACTCAAGTTGGTTTTTTTGAATTTTTGGGATATGAATTATGCGATTTTGATGCAATACACTGAAGATTTCAAGGAAATGGGAAATAGTATTGATTCGTCCGGCACCACTACGGAAAGAGAATTTCTTCACGAATCCAACGGTGTCCTCAGAATGTTGAAGTTCGCAAAACTAACGAAGTTACAGCAATTTGAAACTCACGTAGATTTTTTTTGCGTTTTTTTGATATCAATTATGCGATTTTGAGCTTGTTTTTTGAAGAAAAAACATGGGAGTTGCGCAAAACCGATTTTTTTGCCATAATCTTCAATACTCTATACTCAACTCGAAAATTTTTTTCGCATCAAAAATTGAAAATTTTCATAAGGGGTTAGCCTTTGCTAAAAAAATGCAAAAAAAATAAAATGTGAAATTTTAAGTAATTCTGTTTATTTTACGAATCGTCTTCGAATTTCGAACTGCGGAATGCTAGAAAATATTCGAAATTCGAAAAAATGAAGGAGTTACAGCGTAGTTGGCCTTGAAAACGACTTTGAATTTTTACGCCCAAAATAAATTGGTTTTTGCTATGTTTTCCATAGCAACCTTTACAGTATCGCTTCATGTAGCACCTCTACGGAAAGGGATCTTTGTCACGAATCTAACGGTGTCTGAAAATTTGTAAAGTTTGCCAAAATAGGGAAGTTACAGCAATTGCAAACTCAAGTTGGTTTTTTTGAATTTTTGGGATATGAATTATGCGATTTTGATGCAATACACTGAAGATTTCAAGGAAATGGGAAATAGTATTGATTCGTCCGGCACCACTACGGAAAGAGAATTTCTTCACGAATCCAACGGTGTCCTCAGAATGTTGAAGTTCGCAAAACTAACGAAGTTACAGCAATTTGAAACTCACGTAGATTTTTTTTGCGTTTTTTTGATATCAATTATGCGATTTTGAGCTTGTTTTTTGAAGAAAAAACATGGGAGTTGCGCAAAACCGATTTTTTTGCCATAATCTTCAATACTCTATACTCAACTCGAAAATTTTTTTCGCATCAAAAATTGAAAATTTTCATAAGGGGTTAGCCTTTGCTAAAAAAATGCAAAAAAAATAAAATGTGAAATTTTAAGTAATTCTGTTTATTTTACGAATCGTCTTCGAATTTCGAACTGCGGAATGCTAGAAAATATTCGAAATTCGAAAAAATGAAGGAGTTACAGCGTAGTTGGCCTTGAAAACGACTTTGAATTTTTACGCCCAAAATAAATTGGTTTTTGCTATGTTTTCCATAGCAACCTTTACAGTATCGCTTCATGTAGCACCTCTACGGAAAGGGATCTTTGTCACGAATCTAACGGTGTCTGAAAATTTGTAAAGTTTGCCAAAATAGGGAAGTTACAGCAATTGCAAACTCAAGTTGGTTTTTTTGAATTTTTGGGATATGAATTATGCGATTTTGATGCAATACACTGAAGATTTCAAGGAAATGGGAAATAGTATTGATTCGTCCGGCACCACTACGGAAAGAGAATTTCTTCACGAATCCAACGGTGTCCTCAGAATGTTGAAGTTCGCAAAACTAACGAAGTTACAGCAATTTGAAACTCACGTAGATTTTTTTTGCGTTTTTTTGATATCAATTATGCGATTTTGAGCTTGTTTTTTGAAGAAAAAACATGGGAGTTGCGCAAAACCGATTTTTTTGCCATAATCTTCAATACTCTATACTCAACTCGAAAATTTTTTTCGCATCAAAAATTGAAAATTTTCATAAGGGGTTAGCCTTTGCTAAAAAAATGCAAAAAAAAATAAAATGTGAAATTTTAAGTAATTCTGTTTATTTTACGAATCGTCTTCGAATTTCGAACTGCGGAATGCTAGAAAATATTCGAAATTCGAAAAAATGAAGGAGTTACAGCGTAGTTGGCCTTGAAAACGACTTTGAATTTTTACGCCCAAAATAAATTGGTTTTTGCTATGTTTTCCATAGCAACCTTTACAGTATCGCTTCATGTAGCACCTCTACGGAAAGGGATCTTTGTCACGAATCTAACGGTGTCTGAAAATTTGTAAAGTTTGCCAAAATAGGGAAGTTACAGCAATTGCAAACTCAAGTTGGTTTTTTTGAATTTTTGGGATATGAATTATGCGATTTTGATGCAATACACTGAAGATTTCAAGGAAATGGGAAATAGTATTGATTCGTCCGGCACCACTACGGAAAGAGAATTTCTTCACGAATCCAACGGTGTCCTCAGAATGTTGAAGTTCGCAAAACTAACGAAGTTACAGCAATTTGAAACTCACGTAGATTTTTTTTGCGTTTTTTTGATATCAATTATGCGATTTTGAGCTTGTTTTTTGAAGAAAAAACATGGGAGTTGCGCAAAACCGATTTTTTTGCCATAATCTTCAATACTCTATACTCAACTCGAAAATTTTTTTCGCATCAAAAATTGAAAATTTTCATAAGGGGTTAGCCTTTGCTAAAAAAATGCAAAAAAAATAAAATGTGAAATTTTAAGTAATTCTGTTTATTTTACGAATCGTCTTCGAATTTCGAACTGCGGAATGCTAGAAAATATTCGAAATTCGAAAAAATGAAGGAGTTACAGCGTAGTTGGCCTTGAAAATGACTTTGAATTTTTACGCCCAAAATAAATTGGTTTTTGCTATGTTTTCCATAGCAACCTTTACAGTATCGCTTCATGTAGCACCTCTACGGAAAGGGATCTTTGTCACGAATCTAACGGTGTCTGAAAATTTGTAAAGTTTGCCAAAATAGGGAAGTTACAGCAATTGCAAACTCAAGTTGGTTTTTTTGAATTTTTGGGATATGAATTATGCGATTTTGATGCAATACACTGAAGATTTCAAGGAAATGGGAAATAATATTGATTCGTCCGGCACCACTACGGAAAGAGAATTTCTTTACGAATCCAACGGTGTCCTCAGAATGTTGAAGTTCGCAAAACTAACGAAGTTACAGCAATTTGAAACTCACGTAGATTTTTTTTGCGTTTTTTTGATATCAATTATGCGATTTTGAGCTTGTTTTTTGAAGAAAAAACATGGGAGTTGCGCAAAACCGATTTTTTTGCCATAATCTTCAATACTCTATACTCAACTCGAAAATTTTTTTCGCATCAAAAATTGAAAATTTTCATAAGGGGTTAGCCTTTGCTAAAAAAATGCAAAAAAAATAAAATGTGAAATTTTAAGTAATTCTGTTTATTTTACGAATCGTCTTCGAATTTCGAACTGCGGAATGCTAGAAAATATTCGAAATTCGAAAAAATGAAGGAGTTACAGCGTAGTTGGCCTTGAAAACGACTTTGAATTTTTACGCCCAAAATAAATTGGTTTTTGCTATGTTTTCCATAGCAACCTTTACAGTATCGCTTCATGTAGCACCTCTACGGAAAGGGATCTTTGTCACGAATCTAACGGTGTCTGAAAATTTGTAAAGTTTGCCAAAATAGGGAAGTTACAGCAATTGCAAACTCAAGTTGGTTTTTTTGAGTTTTTGGGATATGAATTATGCGATTTTGATGCAATACACTGAAGATTTCAAGGAAATGGGAAATAGTATTGATTCGTCCGGCACCACTACGGAAAGAGAATTTCTTCACGAATCCAACGGTGTCCTCAGAATGTTGAAGTTCGCAAAACTAACGAAGTTACAGCAATTTGAAACTCACGT
This sequence comes from Stomoxys calcitrans, assembly GCF_963082655.1. Taxonomy (NCBI): domain Eukaryota; kingdom Metazoa; phylum Arthropoda; class Insecta; order Diptera; family Muscidae; genus Stomoxys; species Stomoxys calcitrans. The sequence goes on from NC_081553.1 coordinate 196,271,492, forward strand.
AGATTTTTTTTGCGTTTTTTTGATATCAATTATGCGATTTTGAGCTTGTTTTTTGAAGAAAAAACATGGGAGTTGCGCAAAACCGATTTTTTTGCCATAATCTTCAATACTCTATACTCAACTCGAAAATTTTTTTCGCATCAAAAATTGAAAATTTTCATAAGGGGTTAGCCTTTGCTAAAAAAATGCAAAAAAAATAAAATGTGAAATTTTAAGTAATTCTGTTTATTTTACGAATCGTCTTCGAATTTCGAACTGCGGAATGCTAGAAAATATTCGAAATTCGAAAAAATGAAGGAGTTACAGCGTAGTTGGCCTTGAAAACGACTTTGAATTTTTACGCCCAAAATAAATTGGTTTTTGCTATGTTTTCCATAGCAACCTTTACAGTATCGCTTCATGTAGCACCTCTACGGAAAGGGATCTTTGTCACGAATCTAACGGTGTCTGAAAATTTGTAAAGTTTGCCAAAATAGGGAAGTTACAGCAATTGCAAACTCAAGTTGGTTTTTTTGAATTTTTGGGATATGAATTATGCGATTTTGATGCAATACACTGAAGATTTCAAGGAAATGGGAAATAGTATTGATTCGTCCGGCACCACTACGGAAAGAGAATTTCTTCACGAATCCAACGGTGTCCTCAGAATGTTGAAGTTCGCAAAACTAACGAAGTTACAGCAATTTGAAACTCACGTAGATTTTTTTTGCGTTTTTTTGATATCAATTATGCGATTTTGAGCTTGTTTTTTGAAGAAAAAACATGGGAGTTGCGCAAAACCGATTTTTTTGCCATAATCTTCAATACTCTATACTCAACTCGAAAATTTTTTTCGCATCAAAAATTGAAAATTTTCATAAGGGGTTAGCCTTTGCTAAAAAAATGCAAAAAAAATAAAATGTGAAATTTTAAGTAATTCTGTTTATTTTACGAATCGTCTTCGAATTTCGAACTGCGGAATGCTAGAAAATATTCGAAATTCGAAAAAATGAAGGAGTTACAGCGTAGTTGGCCTTGAAAATGACTTTGAATTTTTACGCCCAAAATAAATTGGTTTTTGCTATGTTTTCCATAGCAACCTTTACAGTATCGCTTCATGTAGCACCTCTACGGAAAGGGATCTTTGTCACGAATCTAACGGTGTCTGAAAATTTGTAAAGTTTGCCAAAATAGGGAAGTTACAGCAATTGCAAACTCAAGTTGGTTTTTTTGAATTTTTGGGATATGAATTATGCGATTTTGATGCAATACACTGAAGATTTCAAGGAAATGGGAAATAATATTGATTCGTCCGGCACCACTACGGAAAGAGAATTTCTTTACGAATCCAACGGTGTCCTCAGAATGTTGAAGTTCGCAAAACTAACGAAGTTACAGCAATTTGAAACTCACGTAGATTTTTTTTGCGTTTTTTTGATATCAATTATGCGATTTTGAGCTTGTTTTTTGAAGAAAAAACATGGGAGTTGCGCAAAACCGATTTTTTTGCCATAATCTTCAATACTCTATACTCAACTCGAAAATTTTTTTCGCATCAAAAATTGAAAATTTTCATAAGGGGTTAGCCTTTGCTAAAAAAATGCAAAAAAAATAAAATGTGAAATTTTAAGTAATTCTGTTTATTTTACGAATCGTCTTCGAATTTCGAACTGCGGAATGCTAGAAAATATTCGAAATTCGAAAAAATGAAGGAGTTACAGCGTAGTTGGCCTTGAAAACGACTTTGAATTTTTACGCCCAAAATAAATTGGTTTTTGCTATGTTTTCCATAGCAACCTTTACAGTATCGCTTCATGTAGCACCTCTACGGAAAGGGATCTTTGTCACGAATCTAACGGTGTCTGAAAATTTGTAAAGTTTGCCAAAATAGGGAAGTTACAGCAATTGCAAACTCAAGTTGGTTTTTTTGAATTTTTGGGATATGAATTATGCGATTTTGATGCAATACACTGAAGATTTCAAGGAAATGGGAAATAGTATTGATTCGTCCGGCACCACTACGGAAAGAGAATTTCTTCACGAATCCAACGGTGTCCTCAGAATGTTGAAGTTCGCAAAACTAACGAAGTTACAGCAATTTGAAACTCACGTAGATTTTTTTTGCGTTTTTTTGATATCAATTATGCGATTTTGAGCTTGTTTTTTGAAGAAAAAACATGGGAGTTGCGCAAAACCGATTTTTTTGCCATAATCTTCAATACTCTATACTCAACTCGAAAATTTTTTTCGCATCAAAAATTGAAAATTTTCATAAGGGGTTAACCTTTGCTAAAAAAATGCAAAAAAAATAAAATGTGAAATTTTAAGTAATTCTGTTTATTTTACGAATCGTCTTCGAATTTCGAACTGCGGAATGCTAGAAAATATTCGAAATTCGAAAAAATGAAGGAGTTACAGCGTAGTTGGCCTTGAAAACGACTTTGAATTTTTACGCCCAAAATAAATTGGTTTTTGCTATGTTTTCCATAGCAACCTTTACAGTATCGCTTCATGTAGCACCTCTACGGAAAGGGATCTTTGTCACGAATCTAACGGTGTCTGAAAATTTGTAAAGTTTGCCAAAATAGGGAAGTTACAGCAATTGCAAACTCAAGTTGGTTTTTTTGAATTTTTGGGATATGAATTATGCGATTTTGATGCAATACACTGAAGATTTCAAGGAAATGGGAAATAGTATTGATTCGTCCGGCACCACTACGGAAAGAGAATTTCTTCACGAATCCAACGGTGTCCTCAGAATGTTGAAGTTCGCAAAACTAACGAAGTTACAGCAATTTGAAACTCACGTAGATTTTTTTTGCGTTTTTTTGATATCAATTATGCGATTTTGAGCTTGTTTTTTGAAGAAAAAACATGGGAGTTGCGCAAAACCGATTTTTTTGCCATAATCTTCAATACTCTATACTCAACTCGAAAATTTTTTTCGCATCAAAAATTGAAAATTTTCATAAGGGGTTAGCCTTTGCTAAAAAAATGCAAAAAAAAATAAAATGTGAAATTTTAAGTAATTCTGTTTATTTTACGAATCGTCTTCGAATTTCGAACTGCGGAATGCTAGAAAATATTCGAAATTCGAAAAAATGAAGGAGTTACAGCGTAGTTGGCCTTGAAAACGACTTTGAATTTTTACGCCCAAAATAAATTGGTTTTTGCTATGTTTTCCATAGCAACCTTTACAGTATCGCTTCATGTAGCACCTCTACGGAAAGGGATCTTTGTCACGAATCTAACGGTGTCTGAAAATTTGTAAAGTTTGCCAAAATAGGGAAGTTACAGCAATTGCAAACTCAAGTTGGTTTTTTTGAATTTTTGGGATATGAATTATGCGATTTTGATGCAATACACTGAAGATTTCAAGGAAATGGGAAATAGTATTGATTCGTCCGGCACCACTACGGAAAGAGAATTTCTTCACGAATCCAACGGTGTCCTCAGAATGTTGAAGTTCGCAAAACTAACGAAGTTACAGCAATTTGAAACTCACGTAGATTTTTTTTGCGTTTTTTTGATATCAATTATGCGATTTTGAGCTTGTTTTTTGAAGAAAAAACATGGGAGTTGCGCAAAACCGATTTTTTTGCCATAATCTTCAATACTCTATACTCAACTCGAAAATTTTTTTCGCATCAAAAATTGAAAATTTTCATAAGGGGTTAGCCTTTGCTAAAAAAATGCAAAAAAAAATAAAATGTGAAATTTTAAGTAATTCTGTTTATTTTACGAATCGTCTTCGAATTTCGAACTGCGGAATGCTAGAAAATATTCGAAATTCGAAAAAATGAAGGAGTTACAGCGTAGTTGGCCTTGAAAACGACTTTGAATTTTTACGCCCAAAATAAATTGGTTTTTGCTATGTTTTCCATAGCAACCTTTACAGTATCGCTTCATGTAGCACCTCTACGGAAAGGGATCTTTGTCACGAATCTAACGGTGTCTGAAAATTTGTAAAGTTTGCCAAAATAGGGAAGTTACAGCAATTGCAAACTCAAGTTGGTTTTTTTGAATTTTTGGGATATGAATTATGCGATTTTGATGCAATACACTGAAGATTTCAAGGAAATGGGAAATAGTATTGATTCGTCCGGCACCACTACGGAAAGAGAATTTCTTCACGAATCCAACGGTGTCCTCAGAATGTTGAAGTTCGCAAAACTAACGAAGTTACAGCAATTTGAAACTCACGTAGATTTTTTTTGCGTTTTTTTGATATCAATTATGCGATTTTGAGCTTGTTTTTTGAAGAAAAAACATGGGAGTTGCGCAAAACCGATTTTTTTGCCATAATCTTCAATACTCTATACTCAACTCGAAAATTTTTTTCGCATCAAAAATTGAAAATTTTCATAAGGGGTTAGCCTTTGCTAAAAAAATGCAAAAAAAAATAAAATGTGAAATTTTAAGTAATTCTGTTTATTTTACGAATCGTCTTCGAATTTCGAACTGCGGAATGCTAGAAAATATTCGAAATTCGAAAAAATGAAGGAGTTACAGCGTAGTTGGCCTTGAAAATGACTTTGAATTTTTACGCCCAAAATAAATTGGTTTTTGCTATGTTTTCCATAGCAACCTTTACAGTATCGCTTCATGTAGCACCTCTACGGAAAGGGATCTTTGTCACGAATCTAACGGTGTCTGAAAATTTGTAAAGTTTGCCAAAATAGGGAAGTTACAGCAATTGCAAACTCAAGTTGGTTTTTTTGAATTTTTGGGATATGAATTATGCGATTTTGATGCAATACACTGAAGATTTCAAGGAAATGGGAAATAATATTGATTCGTCCGGCACCACTACGGAAAGAGAATTTCTTTACGAATCCAACGGTGTCCTCAGAATGTTGAAGTTCGCAAAACTAACGAAGTTACAGCAATTTGAAACTCACGTAGATTTTTTTTGCGTTTTTTTGATATCAATTATGCGATTTTGAGCTTGTTTTTTGAAGAAAAAACATGGGAGTTGCGCAAAACCGATTTTTTTGCCATAATCTTCAATACTCTATACTCAACTCGAAAATTTTTTTCGCATCAAAAATTGAAAATTTTCATAAGGGGTTAGCCTTTGCTAAAAAAATGCAAAAAAAATAAAATGTGAAATTTTAAGTAATTCTGTTTATTTTACGAATCGTCTTCGAATTTCGAACTGCGGAATGCTAGAAAATATTCGAAATTCGAAAAAATGAAGGAGTTACAGCGTAGTTGGCCTTGAAAACGACTTTGAATTTTTACGCCCAAAATAAATTGGTTTTTGCTATGTTTTCCATAGCAACCTTTACAGTATCGCTTCATGTAGCACCTCTACGGAAAGGGATCTTTGTCACGAATCTAACGGTGTCTGAAAATTTGTAAAGTTTGCCAAAATAGGGAAGTTACAGCAATTGCAAACTCAAGTTGGTTTTTTTGAATTTTTGGGATATGAATTATGCGATTTTGATGCAATACACTGAAGATTTCAAGGAAATGGGAAATAGTATTGATTCGTCCGGCACCACTACGGAAAGAGAATTTCTTCACGAATCCAACGGTGTCCTCAGAATGTTGAAGTTCGCAAAACTAACGAAGTTACAGCAATTTGAAACTCACGTAGATTTTTTTTGCGTTTTTTTGATATCAATTATGCGATTTTGAGCTTGTTTTTTGAAGAAAAAACATGGGAGTTGCGCAAAACCGATTTTTTTGCCATAATCTTCAATACTCTATACTCAACTCGAAAATTTTTTTCGCATCAAAAATTGAAAATTTTCATAAGGGGTTAGCCTTTGCTAAAAAAATGCAAAAAAAATAAAATGTGAAATTTTAAGTAATTCTGTTTATTTTACGAATCGTCTTCGAATTTCGAACTGCGGAATGCTAGAAAATATTCGAAATTCGAAAAAATGAAGGAGTTACAGCGTAGTTGGCCTTGAAAACGACTTTGAATTTTTACGCCCAAAATAAATTGGTTTTTGCTATGTTTTCCATAGAAACCTTTACAGTATCGCTTCATGTAGCACCTCTACGGAAAGGGATCTTTGTCACGAATCTAACGGTGTCTGAAAATTTGTAAAGTTTGCCAAAATAGGGAAGTTACAGCAATTGCAAACTCAAGTTGGTTTTTTTGAATTTTTGGGATATGAATTATGCGATTTTGATGCAATACACTGAAGATTTCAAGGAAATGGGAAATAGTATTGATTCGTCCGGCACCACTACGGAAAGAGAATTTCTTCACGAATCCAACGGTGTCCTCAGAATGTTGAAGTTCGCAAAACTAACGAAGTTACAGCAATTTGAAACTCACGTAGATTTTTTTTGCGTTTTTTTGATATCAATTATGCGATTTTGAGCTTGTTTTTTGAAGAAAAAACATGGGAGTTGCGCAAAACCGATTTTTTTGCCATAATCTTCAATACTCTATACTCAACTCGAAAATTTTTTTCGCATCAAAAATTGAAAATTTTCATAAGGGGTTAGCCTTTGCTAAAAAAATGCAAAAAAAAATAAAATGTGAAATTTTAAGTAATTCTGTTTATTTTACGAATCGTCTTCGAATTTCGAACTGCGGAATGCTAGAAAATATTCGAAATTCGAAAAAATGAAGGAGTTACAGCGTAGTTGGCCTTGAAAACGACTTTGAATTTTTACGCCCAAAATAAATTGGTTTTTGCTATGTTTTCCATAGCAACCTTTACAGTATCGCTTCATGTAGCACCTCTACGGAAAGGGATCTTTGTCACGAATCTAACGGTGTCTGAAAATTTGTAAAGTTTGCCAAAATAGGGAAGTTACAGCAATTGCAAACTCAAGTTGGTTTTTTTGAATTTTTGGGATATGAATTATGCGATTTTGATGCAATACACTGAAGATTTCAAGGAAATGGGAAATAGTATTGATTCGTCCGGCACCACTACGGAAAGAGAATTTCTTCACGAATCCAACGGTGTCCTCAGAATGTTGAAGTTCGCAAAACTAACGAAGTTACAGCAATTTGAAACTCACGTAGATTTTTTTTGCGTTTTTTTGATATCAATTATGCGATTTTGAGCTTGTTTTTTGAAGAAAAAACATGGGAGTTGCGCAAAACCGATTTTTTTGCCATAATCTTCAATACTCTATACTCAACTCGAAAATTTTTTTCGCATCAAAAATTGAAAATTTTCATAAGGGGTTAGCCTTTGCTAAAAAAATGCAAAAAAAAATAAAATGTGAAATTTTAAGTAATTCTGTTTATTTTACGAATCGTCTTCGAATTTCGAACTGCGGAATGCTAGAAAATATTCGAAATTCGAAAAAATGAAGGAGTTACAGCGTAGTTGGCCTTGAAAACGACTTTGAATTTTTACGCCCAAAATAAATTGGTTTTTGCTATGTTTTCCATAGCAACCTTTACAGTATCGCTTCATGTAGCACCTCTACGGAAAGGGATCTTTGTCACGAATCTAACGGTGTCTGAAAATTTGTAAAGTTTGCCAAAATAGGGAAGTTACAGCAATTGCAAACTCAAGTTGGTTTTTTTGAATTTTTGGGATATGAATTATGCGATTTTGATGCAATACACTGAAGATTTCAAGGAAATGGGAAATAGTATTGATTCGTCCGGCACCACTACGGAAAGAGAATTTCTTCACGAATCCAACGGTGTCCTCAGAATGTTGAAGTTCGCAAAACTAACGAAGTTACAGCAATTTGAAACTCACGTAGATTTTTTTTGCGTTTTTTTGATATCAATTATGCGATTTTGAGCTTGTTTTTTGAAGAAAAAACATGGGAGTTGCGCAAAACCGATTTTTTTGCCATAATCTTCAATACTCTATACTCAACTCGAAAATTTTTTTCGCATCAAAAATTGAAAATTTTCATAAGGGGTTAGCCTTTGCTAAAAAAATGCAAAAAAAATAAAATGTGAAATTTTAAGTAATTCTGTTTATTTTACGAATCGTCTTCGAATTTCGAACTGCGGAATGCTAGAAAATATTCGAAATTCGAAAAAATGAAGGAGTTACAGCGTAGTTGGCCTTGAAAATGACTTTGAATTTTTACGCCCAAAATAAATTGGTTTTTGCTATGTTTTCCATAGCAACCTTTACAGTATCGCTTCATGTAGCACCTCTACGGAAAGGGATCTTTGTCACGAATCTAACGGTGTCTGAAAATTTGTAAAGTTTGCCAAAATAGGGAAGTTACAGCAATTGCAAACTCAAGTTGGTTTTTTTGAATTTTTGGGATATGAATTATGCGATTTTGATGCAATACACTGAAGATTTCAAGGAAATGGGAAATAATATTGATTCGTCCGGCACCACTACGGAAAGAGAATTTCTTTACGAATCCAACGGTGTCCTCAGAATGTTGAAGTTCGCAAAACTAACGAAGTTACAGCAATTTGAAACTCACGTAGATTTTTTTTGCGTTTTTTTTGATATCAATTATGCGATTTTGAGCTTGTTTTTTGAAGAAAAAACATGGGAGTTGCGCAAAACCGATTTTTTTGCCATAATCTTCAATACTCTATACTCAACTCGAAAATTTTTTTCGCATCAAAAATTGAAAATTTTCATAAGGGGTTAGCCTTTGCTAAAAAAATGCAAAAAAAATAAAATGTGAAATTTTAAGTAATTCTGTTTATTTTACGAATCGTCTTCGAATTTCGAACTGCGGAATGCTAGAAAATATTCGAAATTCGAAAAAATGAAGGAGTTACAGCGTAGTTGGCCTTGAAAACGACTTTGAATTTTTACGCCCAAAATAAATTGGTTTTTGCTATGTTTTCCATAGCAACCTTTACAGTATCGCTTCATGTAGCACCTCTACGGAAAGGGATCTTTGTCACGAATCTAACGGTGTCTGAAAATTTGTAAAGTTTGCCAAAATAGGGAAGTTACAGCAATTGCAAACTCAAGTTGGTTTTTTTGAATTTTTGGGATATGAATTATGCGATTTTGATGCAATACACTGAAGATTTCAAGGAAATGGGAAATAGTATTGATTCGTCCGGCACCACTACGGAAAGAGAATTTCTTCACGAATCCAACGGTGTCCTCAGAATGTTGAAGTTCGCAAAACTAACGAAGTTACAGCAATTTGAAACTCACGTAGATTTTTTTTGCGTTTTTTTGATATCAATTATGCGATTTTGAGCTTGTTTTTTGAAGAAAAAACATGGGAGTTGCGCAAAACCGATTTTTTTGCCATAATCTTCAATACTCTATACTCAACTCGAAAATTTTTTTCGCATCAAAAATTGAAAATTTTCATAAGGGGTTAGCCTTTGCTAAAAAAATGCAAAAAAAATAAAATGTGAAATTTTAAGTAATTCTGTTTATTTTACGAATCGTCTTCGAATTTCGAACTGCGGAATGCTAGAAAATATTCGAAATTCGAAAAAATGAAGGAGTTACAGCGTAGTTGGCCTTGAAAACGACTTTGAATTTTTACGCCCAAAATAAATTGGTTTTTGCTATGTTTTCCATAGCAACCTTTACAGTATCGCTTCATGTAGCACCTCTACGGAAAGGGATCTTTGTCACGAATCTAACGGTGTCTGAAAATTTGTAAAGTTTGCCAAAATAGGGAAGTTACAGCAATTGCAAACTCAAGTTGGTTTTTTTGAATTTTTGGGATATGAATTATGCGATTTTGATGCAATACACTGAAGATTTCAAGGAAATGGGAAATAGTATTGATTCGTCCGGCACCACTACGGAAAGAGAATTTCTTCACGAATCCAACGGTGTCCTCAGAATGTTGAAGTTCGCAAAACTAACGAAGTTACAGCAATTTGAAACTCACGTAGATTTTTTTTGCGTTTTTTTGATATCAATTATGCGATTTTGAGCTTGTTTTTTGAAGAAAAAACATGGGAGTTGCGCAAAACCGATTTTTTTGCCATAATCTTCAATACTCTATACTCAACTCGAAAATTTTTTTCGCATCAAAAATTGAAAATTTTCATAAGGGGCTAGCCTTTGCTAAAAAAATGCAAAAAAAATAAAATGTGAAATTTTAAGTAATTCTGTTTATTTTACGAATCGTCTTCGAATTTCGAACTGCGGAATGCTAGAAAATATTCGAAATTCGAAAAAATGAAGGAGTTACAGCGTAGTTGGCCTTGAAAACGACTTTGAATTTTTACGCCCAAAATAAATTGGTTTTTGCTATGTTTTCCATAGCAACCTTTACAGTATCGCTTCATGTAGCACCTCTACGGAAAGGGATCTTTGTCACGAATCTAACGGTGTCTGAAAATTTGTAAAGTTTGCCAAAATAGGGAAGTTACAGCAATTGCAAACTCAAGTTGGTTTTTTTGAATTTTTGGGATATGAATTATGCGATTTTGATGCAATACACTGAAGATTTCAAGGAAATGGGAAATAATATTGATTCGTCCGGCACCACTACGGAAAGAGAATTTCTTTACGAATCCAACGGTGTCCTCAGAATGTTGAAGTTCGCAAAACTAACGAAGTTACAGCAATTTGAAACTCACGTAGATTTTTTTTGCGTTTTTTTGATATCAATTATGCGATTTTGAGCTTGTTTTTTGAAGAAAAAACATGGGAGTTGCGCAAAACCGATTTTTTTGCCATAATCTTCAATACTCTATACTCAACTCGAAAATTTTTTTCGCATCAAAAATTGAAAATTTTCATAAGGGGTTAGCCTTTGCTAAAAAAATGCAAAAAAAATAAAATGTGAAATTTTAAGTAATTCTGTTTATTTTACGAATCGTCTTCGAATTTCGAACTGCGGAATGCTAGAAAATATTCGAAATTCGAAAAAATGAAGGAGTTACAGCGTAGTTGGCCTTGAAAACGACTTTGAATTTTTACGCCCAAAATAAATTGGTTTTTGCTATGTTTTCCATAGCAACCTTTACAGTATCGCTTCATGTAGCACCTCTACGGAAAGGGATCTTTGTCACGAATCTAACGGTGTCTGAAAATTTGTAAAGTTTGCCAAAATAGGGAAGTTACAGCAATTGCAAACTCAAGTTGGTTTTTTTGAATTTTTGGGATATGAATTATGCGATTTTGATGCAATACACTGAAGATTTCAAGGAAATGGGAAATAGTATTGATTCGTCCGGCACCACTACGGAAAGAGAATTTCTTCACGAATCCAACGGTGTCCTCAGAATGTTGAAGTTCGCAAAACTAACGAAGTTACAGCAATTTGAAACTCACGTAGATTTTTTTTGCGTTTTTTTGATATCAATTATGCGATTTTGAGCTTGTTTTTTGAAGAAAAAACATGGGAGTTGCGCAAAACCGATTTTTTTGCCATAATCTTCAATACTCTATACTCAACTCGAAAATTTTTTTCGCATCAAAAATTGAAAATTTTCATAAGGGGTTAGCCTTTGCTAAAAAAATGCAAAAAAAAATAAAATGTGAAATTTTAAGTAATTCTGTTTATTTTACGAATCGTCTTCGAATTTCGAACTGCGGAATGCTAGAAAATATTCGAAATTCGAAAAAATGAAGGAGTTACAGCGTAGTTGGCCTTGAAAACGACTTTGAATTTTTACGCCCAAAATAAATTGGTTTTTGCTATGTTTTCCATAGCAACCTTTACAGTATCGCTTCATGTAGCACCTCTACGGAAAGGGATCTTTGTCACGAATCTAACGGTGTCTGAAAATTTGTAAAGTTTGCCAAAATAGGGAAGTTACAGCAATTGCAAACTCAAGTTGGTTTTTTTGAATTTTTGGGATATGAATTATGCGATTTTGATGCAATACACTGAAGATTTCAAGGAAATGGGAAATAGTATTGATTCGTCCGGCACCACTACGGAAAGAGAATTTCTTCACGAATCCAACGGTGTCCTCAGAATGTTGAAGTTCGCAAAACTAACGAAGTTACAGCAATTTGAAACTCACGTAGATTTTTTTTGCGTTTTTTTGATATCAATTATGCGATTTTGAGCTTGTTTTTTGAAGAAAAAACATGGGAGTTGCGCAAAACCGATTTTTTTGCCATAATCTTCAATACTCTATACTCAACTCGAAAATTTTTTTCGCATCAAAAATTGAAAATTTTCATAAGGGGTTAGCCTTTGCTAAAAAAATGCAAAAAAAAATAAAATGTGAAATTTTAAGTAATTCTGTTTATTTTACGAATCGTCTTCGAATTTCGAACTGCGGAATGCTAGAAAATATTCGAAATTCGAAAAAATGAAGGAGTTACAGCGTAGTTGGCCTTGAAAACGACTTTGAATTTTTACGCCCAAAATAAATTGGTTTTTGCTATGTTTTCCATAGCAACCTTTACAGTATCGCTTCATGTAGCACCTCTACGGAAAGGGATCTTTGTCACGAATCTAACGGTGTCTGAAAATTTGTAAAGTTTGCCAAAATAGGGAAGTTACAGCAATTGCAAACTCAAGTTGGTTTTTTTGAATTTTTGGGATATGAATTATGCGATTTTGATGCAATACACTGAAGATTTCAAGGAAATGGGAAATAGTATTGATTCGTCCGGCACCACTACGGAAAGAGAATTTCTTCACGAATCCAACGGTGTCCTCAGAATGTTGAAGTTCGCAAAACTAACGAAGTTACAGCAATTTGAAACTCACGTAGATTTTTTTTGCGTTTTTTTGATATCAATTATGCGATTTTGAGCTTGTTTTTTGAAGAAAAAACATGGGAGTTGCGCAAAACCGATTTTTTTTGCCATAATCTTCAATACTCTATACTCAACTCGAAAATTTTTTTCGCATCAAAAATTGAAAATTTTCATAAGGGGTTAGCCTTTGCTAAAAAAATGCAAAAAAAATAAAATGTGAAATTTTAAGTAATTCTGTTTATTTTACGAATCGTCTTCGAATTTCGAACTGCGGAATGCTAGAAAATATTCGAAATTCGAAAAAATGAAGGAGTTACAGCGTAGTTGGCCTTGAAAATGACTTTGAATTTTTACGCCCAAAATAAATTGGTTTTTGCTATGTTTTCCATAGCAACCTTTACAGTATCGCTTCATGTAGCACCTCTACGGAAAGGGATCTTTGTCACGAATCTAACGGTGTCTGAAAATTTGTAAAGTTTGCCAAAATAGGGAAGTTACAGCAATTGCAAACTCAAGTTGTTTTTTTTGAATTTTTGGGATATGAATTATGCGATTTTGATGCAATACACTGAAGATTTCAAGGAAATGGGAAATAATATTGATTCGTCCGGCACCACTACGGAAAGAGAATTTCTTCACGAATCCAACGGTGTCCTCAGAATGTTGAAGTTCGCAAAACTAACGAAGTTACAGCAATTTGAAACTCACGTAGATTTTTTTTGCGTTTTTTTGATATCAATTATGCGATTTTGAGCTTGTTTTTTGAAGAAAAAACATGGGAGTTGCGCAAAACCGATTTTTTTGCCATAATCTTCAATACTCTATACTCAACTCGAAAATTTTTTTCGCATCAAAAATTGAAAATTTTCATAAGGGGTTAGCCTTTGCTAAAAAAATGCAAAAAAAATAAAATGTGAAATTTTAAGTAATTCTGTTTATTTTACGAATCGTCTTCGAATTTCGAACTGCGGAATGCTAGAAAATATTCGAAATTCGAAAAAATGAAGGAGTTACAGCGTAGTTGGCCTTGAAAACGACTTTGAATTTTTACGCCCAAAATAAATTGGTTTTTGCTATGTTTTCCATAGCAACCTTTACAGTATCGCTTCATGTAGCACCTCTACGGAAAGGGATCTTTGTCACGAATCTAACGGTGTCTGAAAATTTGTAAAGTTTGCCAAAATAGGGAAGTTACAGCAATTGCAAACTCAAGTTGGTTTTTTTGAATTTTTGGGATATGAATTATGCGATTTTGATGCAATACACTGAAGATTTCAAGGAAATGGGAAATAATATTGATTCGTCCGGCACCACTACGGAAAGAGAATTTCTTTACGAATCCAACGGTGTCCTCAGAATGTTGAAGTTCGCAAAACTAACGAAGTTACAGCAATTTGAAACTCACGTAGATTTTTTTTGCGTTTTTTTGATATCAATTATGCGATTTTGAGCTTGTTTTTTGAAGAAAAAACATGGGAGTTGCGCAAAACCGATTTTTTTGCCATAATCTTCAATACTCTATACTCAACTCGAAAATTTTTTTCGCATCAAAAATTGAAAATTTTCATAAGGGGTTAGCCTTTGCTAAAAAAATGCAAAAAAAATAAAATGTGAAATTTTAAGTAATTCTGTTTATTTTACGAATCGTCTTCGAATTTCGAACTGCGGAATGCTAGAAAATATTCGAAATTCGAAAAAATGAAGGAGTTACAGCGTAGTTGGCCTTGAAAACGACTTTGAATTTTTACGCCCAAAATAAATTGGTTTTTGCTATGTTTTCCATAGCAACCTTTACAGTATCGCTTCATGTAGCACCTCCACGGAAAGGGATCTTTGTCACGAATCTAACGGTGTCTGAAAATTTGTAAAGTTTGCCAAAATAGGGAAGTTACAGCAATTGCAAACTCAAGTTGGTTTTTTTGAATTTTTGGGATATGAATTATGCGATTTTGATGCAATACACTGAAGATTTCAAGGAAATGGGAAATAGTATTGATTCGTCCGGCACCACTACGGAAAGAGAATTTCTTCACGAATCCAACGGTGTCCTCAGAATGTTGAAGTTCGCAAAACTAACGAAGTTACAGCAATTTGAAACTCACGTAGATTTTTTTTGCGTTTTTTTGATATCAATTATGCGATTTTGAGCTTGTTTTTTGAAGAAAAAACATGGGAGTTGCGCAAAACCGATTTTTTTGCCATAATCTTCAATACTCTATACTCAACTCGAAAATTTTTTTCGCATCAAAAATTGAAAATTTTCATAAGGGGTTAGCCTTTGCTAAAAAAATGCAAAAAAAATAAAATGTGAAATTTTAAGTAATTCTGTTTATTTTACGAATCGTCTTCGAATTTCGAACTGCGGAATGCTAGAAAATATTCGAAATTCGAAAAAATGAAGGAGTTACAGCGTAGTTGGCCTTGAAAACGACTTTGAATTTTTACGCCCAAAATAAATTGGTTTTTGCTATGTTTTCCATAGCAACCTTTACAGTATCGCTTCATGTAGCACCTCTACGGAAAGGGATCTTTGTCACGAATCTAACGGTGTCTGAAAATTTGTAAAGTTTGCCAAAATAGGGAAGTTACAGCAATTGCAAACTCAAGTTGGTTTTTTTGAATTTTTGGGATATGAATTATGCGATTTTGATGCAATACACTGAAGATTTCAAGGAAATGGGAAATAGTATTGATTCGTCCGGCACCACTACGGAAAGAGAATTTCTTCACGAATCCAACGGTGTCCTCAGAATGTTGAAGTTCGCAAAACTAACGAAGTTACAGCAATTTGAAACTCACGTAGATTTTTTTTGCGTTTTTTTGATATCAATTATGCGATTTTGAGCTTGTTTTTTGAAGAAAAAACATGGGAGTTGCGCAAAACCGATTTTTTTGCCATAATCTTCAATACTCTATACTCAACTCGAAAATTTTTTTCGCATCAAAAATTGAAAATTTTCATAAGGGGTTAGCCTTTGCTAAAAAAATGCAAAAAAAATAAAATGTGAAATTTTAAGTAATTCTGTTTATTTTACGAATCGTCTTCGAATTTCGAACTGCGGAATGCTAGAAAATATTCGAAATTCGAAAAAATGAAGGAGTTACAGCGTAGTTGGCCTTGAAAACGACTTTGAATTTTTACGCCCAAAATAAATTGGTTTTTGCTATGTTTTCCATAGCAACCTTTACAGTATCGCTTCATGTAGCACCTCTACGGAAAGGGATCTTTGTCACGAATCTAACGGTGTCTGAAAATTTGTAAAGTTTGCCAAAATAGGGAAGTTACAGCAATTGCAAACTCAAGTTGGTTTTTTTGAATTTTTGGGATATGAATTATGCGATTTTGATGCAATACACTGAAGATTTCAAGGAAATGGGAAATAGTATTGATTCGTCCGGCACCACTACGGAAAGAGAATTTCTTCACGAATCCAACGGTGTCCTCAGAATGTTGAAGTTCGCAAAACTAACGAAGTTACAGCAATTTGAAACTCACGTAGATTTTTTTTGCGTTTTTTTGATATCAATTATGCGATTTTGAGCTTGTTTTTTGAAGAAAAAACATGGGAGTTGCGCAAAACCGATTTTTTGCCATAATCTTCAATACTCTATACTCAACTCGAAAATTTTTTTCGCATCAAAAATTGAAAATTTTCATAAGGGGTTAGCCTTTGCTAAAAAAATGCAAAAAAAATAAAATGTGAAATTTTAAGTAATTCTGTTTATTTTACGAATCGTCTTCGAATTTCGAACTGCGGAATGCTAGAAAATATTCGAAATTCGAAAAAATGAAGGAGTTACAGCGTAGTTGGCCTTGAAAACGACTTTGAATTTTTACGCCCAAAATAAATTGGTTTTTGCTATGTTTTCCATAGCAACCTTTACAGTATCGCTTCATGTAGCACCTCTACGGAAAGGGATCTTTGTCACGAATCTAACGGTGTCTGAAAATTTGTAAAGTTTGCCAAAATAGGGAAGTTACAGCAATTGCAAACTCAAGTTGGTTTTTTTGAATTTTTGGGATATGAATTATGCGATTTTGATGCAATACACTGAAGATTTCAAGGAAATGGGAAATAGTATTGATTCGTCCGGCACCACTACGGAAAGAGAATTTCTTCACGAATCCAACGGTGTCCTCAGAATGTTGAAGTTCGCAAAACTAACGAAGTTACAGCAATTTGAAACTCACGTAGATTTTTTTTGCGTTTTTTTGATATCAATTATGCGATTTTGAGCTTGTTTTTTGAAGAAAAAACATGGGAGTTGCGCAAAACCGATTTTTTTGCCATAATCTTCAATACTCTATACTCAACTCGAAAATTTTTTTCGCATCAAAAATTGAAAATTTTCATAAGGGGTTAGCCTTTGCTAAAAAAATGCAAAAAAAAATAAAATGTGAAATTTTAAGTAATTCTGTTTATTTTACGAATCGTCTTCGAATTTCGAACTGCGGAATGCTAGAAAATATTCGAAATTCGAAAAAATGAAGGAGTTACAGCGTAGTTGGCCTTGAAAATGACTTTGAATTTTTACGCCCAAAATAAATTGGTTTTTGCTATGTTTTCCATAGCAACCTTTACAGTATCGCTTCATGTAGCACCTCTACGGAAAGGGATCTTTGTCACGAATCTAACGGTGTCTGAAAATTTGTAAAGTTTGCCAAAATAGGGAAGTTACAGCAATTGCAAACTCAAGTTGGTTTTTTTGAATTTTTGGGATATGAATTATGCGATTTTGATGCAATACACTGAAGATTTCAAGGAAATGGGAAATAATATTGATTCGTCCGGCACCACTACGGAAAGAGAATTTCTTTACGAATCCAACGGTGTCCTCAGAATGTTGAAGTTCGCAAAACTAACGAAGTTACAGCAATTTGAAACTCACGTAGATTTTTTTTGCGTTTTTTTGATATCAATTATGCGATTTTGAGCTTGTTTTTTGAAGAAAAAACATGGGAGTTGCGCAAAACCGATTTTTTTGCCATAATCTTCAATACTCTATACTCAACTCGAAAATTTTTTTCGCATCAAAAATTGAAAATTTTCATAAGGGGTTAGCCTTTGCTAAAAAAATGCAAAAAAAATAAAATGTGAAATTTTAAGTAATTCTGTTTATTTTACGAATCGTCTTCGAATTTCGAACTGCGGAATGCTAGAAAATATTCGAAATTCGAAAAAATGAAGGAGTTACAGCGTAGTTGGCCTTGAAAACGACTTTGAATTTTTACGCCCAAAATAAATTGGTTTTTGCTATGTTTTCCATAGCAACCTTTACAGTATCGCTTCATGTAGCACCTCTACGGAAAGGGATCTTTGTCACGAATCTAACGGTGTCTGAAAATTTGTAAAGTTTGCCAAAATAGGGAAGTTACAGCAATTGCAAACTCAAGTTGGTTTTTTTGAATTTTTGGGATATGAATTATGCGATTTTGATGCAATACACTGAAGATTTCAAGGAAATGGGAAATAGTATTGATTCGTCCGGCACCACTACGGAAAGAGAATTTCTTCACGAATCCAACGGTGTCCTCAGAATGTTGAAGTTCGCAAAACTAACGAAGTTACAGCAATTTGAAACTCACGTAGATTTTTTTTGCGTTTTTTTGATATCAATTATGCGATTTTGAGCTTGTTTTTTGAAACTCACGTAGATTTTTTTTGCGTTTTTTTGATATCAATTATGCGATTTTGAGCTTGTTTTTTGAAGAAAAAACATGGGAGTTGCGCAAAACCGATTTTTTTGCCATAATCTTCAATACTCTATACTCAACTCGAAAATTTTTTTCGCATCAAAAATTGAAAATTTTCATAAGGGGTTAGCCTTTGCTAAAAAAATGCAAAAAAAATAAAATGTGAAATTTTAAGTAATTCTGTTTATTTTACGAATCGTCTTCGAATTTCGAACTGCGGAATGCTAGAAAATATTCGAAATTCGAAAAAATGAAGGAGTTACAGCGTAGTTGGCCTTGAAAACGACTTTGAATTTTTACGCCCAAAATAAATTGGTTTTTGCTATGTTTTCCATAGCAACCTTTACAGTATCGCTTCATGTAGCACCTCTACGGAAAGGGATCTTTGTCACGAATCTAACGGTGTCTGAAAATTTGTAAAGTTTGCCAAAATAGGGAAGTTACAGCAATTGCAAACTCAAGTTGGTTTTTTTGAATTTTTGGGATATGAATTATGCGATTTTGATGCAATACACTGAAGATTTCAAGGAAATGGGAAATAGTATTGATTCGTCCGGCACCACTACGGAAAGAGAATTTCTTCACGAATCCAACGGTGTCCTCAGAATGTTGAAGTTCGCAAAACTAACGAAGTTACAGCAATTTGAAACTCACGTAGATTTTTTTTGCGTTTTTTTGATATCAATTATGCGATTTTGAGCTTGTTTTTTGAAGAAAAAACATGGGAGTTGCGCAAAACCGATTTTTTTGCCATAATCTTCAATACTCTATACTCAACTCGAACATTTTTTTCGCATCAAAAATTGAAAATTTTCATAAGGGGTTAGCCTTTGCTAAAAAAATGCAAAAAAAATAAAATGTGAAATTTTAAGTAATTCTGTTTATTTTACGAATCGTCTTCGAATTTCGAACTGCGGAATGCTAGAAAATATTCGAAATTCGAAAAAATGAAGGAGTTACAGCGTAGTTGGCCTTGAAAACGACTTTGAATTTTTACGCCCAAAATAAATTGGTTTTTGCTATGTTTTCCATAGCAACCTTTACAGTATCGCTTCATGTAGCACCTCTACGGAAAGGGATCTTTGTCACGAATCTAACGGTGTCTGAAAATTTGTAAAGTTTGCCAAAATAGGGAAGTTACAGCAATTGCAAACTCAAGTTGGTTTTTTTGAATTTTTGGGATATGAATTATGCGATTTTGATGCAATACACTGAAGATTTCAAGGAAATGGGAAATAGTATTGATTCGTCCGGCACCACTACGGAAAGAGAATTTCTTCACGAATCCAACGGTGTCCTCAGAATGTTGAAGTTCGCAAAACTAACGAAGTTACAGCAATTTGAAACTCACGTAGATTTTTTTTGCGTTTTTTTGATATCAATTATGCGATTTTGAGCTTGTTTTTTGAAGAAAAAACATGGGAGTTGCGCAAAACCGATTTTTTTGCCATAATCTTCAATACTCTATACTCAACTCGAAAATTTTTTTCGCATCAAAAATTGAAAATTTTCATAAGGGGTTAGCCTTTGCTAAAAAAATGCAAAAAAAATAAAATGTGAAATTTTAAGTAATTCTGTTTATTTTACGAATCGTCTTCGAATTTCGAACTGCGGAATGCTAGAAAATATTCGAAATTCGAAAAAATGAAGGAGTTACAGCGTAGTTGGCCTTGAAAACGACTTTGAATTTTTACGCCCAAAATAAATTGGTTTTTGCTATGTTTTCCATAGCAACCTTTACAGTATCGCTTCATGTAGCACCTCTACGGAAAGGGATCTTTGTCACGAATCTAACGGTGTCTGAAAATTTGTAAAGTTTGCCAAAATAGGGAAGTTACAGCAATTGCAAACTCAAGTTGGTTTTTTTGAATTTTTGGGATATGAATTATGCGATTTTGATGCAATACACTGAAGATTTCAAGGAAATGGGAAATAGTATTGATTCGTCCGGCACCACTACGGAAAGAGAATTTCTTCACGAATCCAACGGTGTCCTCAGAATGTTGAAGTTCGCAAAACTAACGAAGTTACAGCAATTTGAAACTCACGTAGATTTTTTTTGCGTTTTTTTGATATCAATTATGCGATTTTGAGCTTGTTTTTTGAAGAAAAAACATGGGAGTTGCGCAAAACCGATTTTTTGCCATAATCTTCAATACTCTATACTCAACTCGAAAATTTTTTTCGCATCAAAAATTGAAAATTTTCATAAGGGGTTAGCCTTTGCTAAAAAAATGCAAAAAAAATAAAATGTGAAATTTTAAGTAATTCTGTTTATTTTACGAATCGTCTTCGAATTTCGAACTGCGGAATGCTAGAAAATATTCGAAATTCGAAAAAATGAAGGAGTTACAGCGTAGTTGGCCTTGAAAACGACTTTGAATTTTTACGCCCAAAATAAATTGGTTTTTGCTATGTTTTCCATAGCAACCTTTACAGTATCGCTTCATGTAGCACCTCTACGGAAAGGGATCTTTGTCACGAATCTAACGGTGTCTGAAAATTTGTAAAGTTTGCCAAAATAGGGAAGTTACAGCAATTGCAAACTCAAGTTGGTTTTTTTGAATTTTTGGGATATGAATTATGCGATTTTGATGCAATACACTGAAGATTTCAAGGAAATGGGAAATAGTATTGATTCGTCCGGCACCACTACGGAAAGAGAATTTCTTCACGAATCCAACGGTGTCCTCAGAATGTTGAAGTTCGCAAAACTAACGAAGTTACAGCAATTTGAAACTCACGTAGATTTTTTTTGCGTTTTTTTGATATCAATTATGCGATTTTGAGCTTGTTTTTTGAAGAAAAAACATGGGAGTTGCGCAAAACCGATTTTTTTGCCATAATCTTCAATACTCTATACTCAACTCGAAAATTTTTTTCGCATCAAAAATTGAAAATTTTCATAAGGGGTTAGCCTTTGCTAAAAAAATGCAAAAAAAATAAAATGTGAAATTTTAAGTAATTCTGTTTATTTTACGAATCGTCTTCGAATTTCGAACTGCGGAATGCTAGAAAATATTCGAAATTCGAAAAAATGAAGGAGTTACAGCGTAGTTGGCCTTGAAAATGACTTTGAATTTTTACGCCCAAAATAAATTGGTTTTTGCTATGTTTTCCATAGCAACCTTTACAGTATCGCTTCATGTAGCACCTCTACGGAAAGGGATCTTTGTCACGAATCTAACGGTGTCTGAAAATTTGTAAAGTTTGCCAAAATAGGGAAGTTACAGCAATTGCAAACTCAAGTTGGTTTTTTTGAATTTTTGGGATATGAATTATGCGATTTTGATGCAATACACTGAAGATTTCAAGGAAATGGGAAATAATATTGATTCGTCCGGCACCACTACGGAAAGAGAATTTCTTTACGAATCCAACGGTGTCCTCAGAATGTTGAAGTTCGCAAAACTAACGAAGTTACAGCAATTTGAAACTCACGTAGATTTTTTTTGCGTTTTTTTGATATCAATTATGCGATTTTGAGCTTGTTTTTTGAAGAAAAAACATGGGAGTTGCGCAAAACCGATTTTTTTGCCATAATCTTCAATACTCTATACTCAACTCGAAAATTTTTTTCGCATCAAAAATTGAAAATTTTCATAAGGGGTTAGCCTTTGCTAAAAAAATGCAAAAAAAATAAAATGTGAAATTTTAAGTAATTCTGTTTATTTTACGAATCGTCTTCGAATTTCGAACTGCGGAATGCTAGAAAATATTCGAAATTCGAAAAAATGAAGGAGTTACAGCGTAGTTGGCCTTGAAAATGACTTTGAATTTTTACGCCCAAAATAAATTGGTTTTTGCTATGTTTTCCATAGCAACCTTTACAGTATCGCTTCATGTAGCACCTCTACGGAAAGGGATCTTTGTCACGAATCTAACGGTGTCTGAAAATTTGTAAAGTTTGCCAAAATAGGGAAGTTACAGCAATTGCAAACTCAAGTTGGTTTTTTTGAATTTTTGGGATATGAATTATGCGATTTTGATGCAATACACTGAAGATTTCAAGGAAATGGGAAATAATATTGATTCGTCCGGCACCACTACGGAAAGAGAATTTCTTTACGAATCCAACGGTGTCCTCAGAATGTTGAAGTTCGCAAAACTAACGAAGTTACAGCAATTTGAAACTCACGTAGATTTTTTTTGCGTTTTTTTGATATCAATTATGCGATTTTGAGCTTGTTTTTTGAAGAAAAAACATGGGAGTTGCGCAAAACCGATTTTTTTGCCATAATCTTCAATACTCTATACTCAACTCGAAAATTTTTTTCGCATCAAAAATTGAAAATTTTCATAAGGGGTTAGCCTTTGCTAAAAAAATGCAAAAAAAATAAAATGTGAAATTTTAAGTAATTCTGTTTATTTTACGAATCGTCTTCGAATTTCGAACTGCGGAATGCTAGAAAATATTCGAAATTCGAAAAAATGAAGGAGTTACAGCGTAGTTGGCCTTGAAAACGACTTTGAATTTTTACGCCCAAAATAAATTGGTTTTTGCTATGTTTTCCATAGCAACCTTTACAGTATCGCTTCATGTAGCACCTCTACGGAAAGGGATCTTTGTCACGAATCTAACGGTGTCTGAAAATTTGTAAAGTTTGCCAAAATAGGGAAGTTACAGCAATTGCAAACTCAAGTTGGTTTTTTTGAATTTTTGGGATATGAATTATGCGATTTTGATGCAATACACTGAAGATTTCAAGGAAATGGGAAATAGTATTGATTCGTCCGGCACCACTACGGAAAGAGAATTTCTTCACGAATCCAACGGTGTCCTCAGAATGTTGAAGTTCGCAAAACTAACGAAGTTACAGCAATTTGAAACTCACGTAGATTTTTTTTGCGTTTTTTTGATATCAATTATGCGATTTTGAGCTTGTTTTTTGAAGAAAAAACATGGGAGTTGCGCAAAACCGATTTTTTTGCCATAATCTTCAATACTCTATACTCAACTCGAAAATTTTTTTCGCATCAAAAATTGAAAATTTTCATAAGGGGTTAGCCTTTGCTAAAAAAATGCAAAAAAAATAAAATGTGAAATTTTAAGTAATTCTGTTTATTTTACGAATCGTCTTCGAATTTCGAACTGCGGAATGCTAGAAAATATTCGAAATTCGAAAAAATGAAGGAGTTACAGCGTAGTTGGCCTTGAAAACGACTTTGAATTTTTACGCCCAAAATAAATTGGTTTTTGCTATGTTTTCCATAGCAACCTTTACAGTATCGCTTCATGTAGCACCTCTACGGAAAGGGATCTTTGTCACGAATCTAACGGTGTCTGAAAATTTGTAAAGTTTGCCAAAATAGGGAAGTTACAGCAATTGCAAACTCAAGTTGGTTTTTTTGAATTTTTGGGAT
The DNA here is from genome assembly GCF_963082655.1 of Stomoxys calcitrans. Lineage (NCBI taxonomy): Eukaryota > Metazoa > Arthropoda > Insecta > Diptera > Muscidae > Stomoxys > Stomoxys calcitrans. The sequence goes on from NC_081553.1 coordinate 196,295,093, forward strand.
ATGAATTATGCGATTTTGATGCAATACACTGAAGATTTCAAGGAAATGGGAAATAGTATTGATTCGTCCGGCACCACTACGGAAAGAGAATTTCTTCACGAATCCAACGGTGTCCTCAGAATGTTGAAGTTCGCAAAACTAACGAAGTTACAGCAATTTGAAACTCACGTAGATTTTTTTTGCGTTTTTTTGATATCAATTATGCGATTTTGAGCTTGTTTTTTGAAGAAAAAACATGGGAGTTGCGCAAAACCGATTTTTTGCCATAATCTTCAATACTCTATACTCAACTCGAAAATTTTTTTCGCATCAAAAATTGAAAATTTTCATAAGGGGTTAGCCTTTGCTAAAAAAATGCAAAAAAAATAAAATGTGAAATTTTAAGTAATTCTGTTTATTTTACGAATCGTCTTCGAATTTCGAACTGCGGAATGCTAGAAAATATTCGAAATTCGAAAAAATGAAGGAGTTACAGCGTAGTTGGCCTTGAAAACGACTTTGAATTTTTACGCCCAAAATAAATTGGTTTTTGCTATGTTTTCCATAGCAACCTTTACAGTATCGCTTCATGTAGCACCTCTACGGAAAGGGATCTTTGTCACGAATCTAACGGTGTCTGAAAATTTGTAAAGTTTGCCAAAATAGGGAAGTTACAGCAATTGCAAACTCAAGTTGGTTTTTTTGAATTTTTGGGATATGAATTATGCGATTTTGATGCAATACACTGAAGATTTCAAGGAAATGGGAAATAGTATTGATTCGTCCGGCACCACTACGGAAAGAGAATTTCTTCACGAATCCAACGGTGTCCTCAGAATGTTGAAGTTCGCAAAACTAACGAAGTTACAGCAATTTGAAACTCACGTAGATTTTTTTTGCGTTTTTTTGATATCAATTATGCGATTTTGAGCTTGTTTTTTGAAGAAAAAACATGGGAGTTGCGCAAAACCGATTTTTTTGCCATAATCTTCAATACTCTATACTCAACTCGAAAATTTTTTTCGCATCAAAAATTGAAAATTTTCATAAGGGGTTAGCCTTTGCTAAAAAAATGCAAAAAAAATAAAATGTGAAATTTTAAGTAATTCTGTTTATTTTACGAATCGTCTTCGAATTTCGAACTGCGGAATGCTAGAAAATATTCGAAATTCGAAAAAATGAAGGAGTTACAGCGTAGTTGGCCTTGAAAATGACTTTGAATTTTTACGCCCAAAATAAATTGGTTTTTGCTATGTTTTCCATAGCAACCTTTACAGTATCGCTTCATGTAGCACCTCTACGGAAAGGGATCTTTGTCACGAATCTAACGGTGTCTGAAAATTTGTAAAGTTTGCCAAAATAGGGAAGTTACAGCAATTGCAAACTCAAGTTGGTTTTTTTGAATTTTTGGGATATGAATTATGCGATTTTGATGCAATACACTGAAGATTTCAAGGAAATGGGAAATAATATTGATTCGTCCGGCACCACTACGGAAAGAGAATTTCTTTACGAATCCAACGGTGTCCTCAGAATGTTGAAGTTCGCAAAACTAACGAAGTTACAGCAATTTGAAACTCACGTAGATTTTTTTTGCGTTTTTTTGATATCAATTATGCGATTTTGAGCTTGTTTTTTGAAGAAAAAACATGGGAGTTGCGCAAAACCGATTTTTTTGCCATAATCTTCAATACTCTATACTCAACTCGAAAATTTTTTTCGCATCAAAAATTGAAAATTTTCATAAGGGGTTAGCCTTTGCTAAAAAAATGCAAAAAAAATAAAATGTGAAATTTTAAGTAATTCTGTTTATTTTACGAATCGTCTTCGAATTTCGAACTGCGGAATGCTAGAAAATATTCGAAATTCGAAAAAATGAAGGAGTTACAGCGTAGTTGGCCTTGAAAATGACTTTGAATTTTTACGCCCAAAATAAATTGGTTTTTGCTATGTTTTCCATAGCAACCTTTACAGTATCGCTTCATGTAGCACCTCTACGGAAAGGGATCTTTGTCACGAATCTAACGGTGTCTGAAAATTTGTAAAGTTTGCCAAAATAGGGAAGTTACAGCAATTGCAAACTCAAGTTGGTTTTTTTGAATTTTTGGGATATGAATTATGCGATTTTGATGCAATACACTGAAGATTTCAAGGAAATGGGAAATAATATTGATTCGTCCGGCACCACTACGGAAAGAGAATTTCTTTACGAATCCAACGGTGTCCTCAGAATGTTGAAGTTCGCAAAACTAACGAAGTTACAGCAATTTGAAACTCACGTAGATTTTTTTTGCGTTTTTTTGATATCAATTATGCGATTTTGAGCTTGTTTTTTGAAGAAAAAACATGGGAGTTGCGCAAAACCGATTTTTTTGCCATAATCTTCAATACTCTATACTCAACTCGAAAATTTTTTTCGCATCAAAAATTGAAAATTTTCATAAGGGGTTAGCCTTTGCTAAAAAAATGCAAAAAAAATAAAATGTGAAATTTTAAGTAATTCTGTTTATTTTACGAATCGTCTTCGAATTTCGAACTGCGGAATGCTAGAAAATATTCGAAATTCGAAAAAATGAAGGAGTTACAGCGTAGTTGGCCTTGAAAACGACTTTGAATTTTTACGCCCAAAATAAATTGGTTTTTGCTATGTTTTCCATAGCAACCTTTACAGTATCGCTTCATGTAGCACCTCTACGGAAAGGGATCTTTGTCACGAATCTAACGGTGTCTGAAAATTTGTAAAGTTTGCCAAAATAGGGAAGTTACAGCAATTGCAAACTCAAGTTGGTTTTTTTGAATTTTTGGGATATGAATTATGCGATTTTGATGCAATACACTGAAGATTTCAAGGAAATGGGAAATAGTATTGATTCGTCCGGCACCACTACGGAAAGAGAATTTCTTCACGAATCCAACGGTGTCCTCAGAATGTTGAAGTTCGCAAAACTAACGAAGTTACAGCAATTTGAAACTCACGTAGATTTTTTTTGCGTTTTTTTGATATCAATTATGCGATTTTGAGCTTGTTTTTTGAAGAAAAAACATGGGAGTTGCGCAAAACCGATTTTTTTGCCATAATCTTCAATACTCTATACTCAACTCGAAAATTTTTTTCGCATCAAAAATTGAAAATTTTCATAAGGGGTTAGCCTTTGCTAAAAAAATGCAAAAAAAATAAAATGTGAAATTTTAAGTAATTCTGTTTATTTTACGAATCGTCTTCGAATTTCGAACTGCGGAATGCTAGAAAATATTCGAAATTCGAAAAAATGAAGGAGTTACAGCGTAGTTGGCCTTGAAAACGACTTTGAATTTTTACGCCCAAAATAAATTGGTTTTTGCTATGTTTTCCATAGCAACCTTTACAGTATCGCTTCATGTAGCACCTCTACGGAAAGGGATCTTTGTCACGAATCTAACGGTGTCTGAAAATTTGTAAAGTTTGCCAAAATAGGGAAGTTACAGCAATTGCAAACTCAAGTTGGTTTTTTTGAATTTTTGGGATATGAATTATGCGATTTTGATGCAATACACTGAAGATTTCAAGGAAATGGGAAATAGTATTGATTCGTCCGGCACCACTACGGAAAGAGAATTTCTTCACGAATCCAACGGTGTCCTCAGAATGTTGAAGTTCGCAAAACTAACGAAGTTACAGCAATTTGAAACTCACGTAGATTTTTTTTGCGTTTTTTTGATATCAATTATGCGATTTTGAGCTTGTTTTTTGAAGAAAAAACATGGGAGTTGCGCAAAACCGATTTTTTTGCCATAATCTTCAATACTCTATACTCAACTCGAAAATTTTTTTCGCATCAAAAATTGAAAATTTTCATAAGGGGTTAGCCTTTGCTAAAAAAATGCAAAAAAAATAAAATGTGAAATTTTAAGTAATTCTGTTTATTTTACGAATCGTCTTCGAATTTCGAACTGCGGAATGCTAGAAAATATTCGAAATTCGAAAAAATGAAGGAGTTACAGCGTAGTTGGCCTTGAAAACGACTTTGAATTTTTACGCCCAAAATAAATTGGTTTTTGCTATGTTTTCCATAGCAACCTTTACAGTATCGCTTCATGTAGCACCTCTACGGAAAGGGATCTTTGTCACGAATCTAACGGTGTCTGAAAATTTGTAAAGTTTGCCAAAATAGGGAAGTTACAGCAATTGCAAACTCAAGTTGGTTTTTTTGAATTTTTGGGATATGAATTATGCGATTTTGATGCAATACACTGAAGATTTCAAGGAAATGGGAAATAGTATTGATTCGTCCGGCACCACTACGGAAAGAGAATTTCTTCACGAATCCAACGGTGTCCTCAGAATGTTGAAGTTCGCAAAACTAACGAAGTTACAGCAATTTGAAACTCACGTAGATTTTTTTTGCGTTTTTTTGATATCAATTATGCGATTTTGAGCTTGTTTTTTGAAGAAAAAACATGGGAGTTGCGCAAAACCGATTTTTTTGCCATAATCTTCAATACTCTATACTCAACTCGAAAATTTTTTTCGCATCAAAAATTGAAAATTTTCATAAGGGGTTAGCCTTTGCTAAAAAAATGCAAAAAAAATAAAATGTGAAATTTTAAGTAATTCTGTTTATTTTACGAATCGTCTTCGAATTTCGAACTGCGGAATGCTAGAAAATATTCGAAATTCGAAAAAATGAAGGAGTTACAGCGTAGTTGGCCTTGAAAATGACTTTGAATTTTTACACCCAAAATAAATTGGTTTTTGCTATGTTTTCCATAGCAACCTTTACAGTATCGCTTCATGTAGCACCTCTACGGAAAGGGATCTTTGTCACGAATCTAACGGTGTCTGAAAATTTGTAAAGTTTGCCAAAATAGGGAAGTTACAGCAATTGCAAACTCAAGTTGGTTTTTTTGAATTTTTGGGATATGAATTATGCGATTTTGATGCAATACACTGAAGATTTCAAGGAAATGGGAAATAATATTGATTCGTCCGGCACCACTACGGAAAGAGAATTTCTTTACGAATCCAACGGTGTCCTCAGAATGTTGAAGTTCGCAAAACTAACGAAGTTACAGCAATTTGAAACTCACGTAGATTTTTTTTGCGTTTTTTTGATATCAATTATGCGATTTTGAGCTTGTTTTTTGAAGAAAAAACATGGGAGTTGCGCAAAACCGATTTTTTTGCCATAATCTTCAATACTCTATACTCAACTCGAAAATTTTTTTCGCATCAAAAATTGAAAATTTTCATAAGGGGTTAGCCTTTGCTAAAAAAATGCAAAAAAAATAAAATGTGAAATTTTAAGTAATTCTGTTTATTTTACGAATCGTCTTCGAATTTCGAACTGCGGAATGCTAGAAAATATTCGAAATTCGAAAAAATGAAGGAGTTACAGCGTAGTTGGCCTTGAAAACGACTTTGAATTTTTACGCCCAAAATAAATTGGTTTTTGCTATGTTTTCCATAGCAACCTTTACAGTATCGCTTCATGTAGCACCTCTACGGAAAGGGATCTTTGTCACGAATCTAACGGTGTCTGAAAATTTGTAAAGTTTGCCAAAATAGGGAAGTTACAGCAATTGCAAACTCAAGTTGGTTTTTTTGAATTTTTGGGATATGAATTATGCGATTTTGATGCAATACACTGAAGATTTCAAGGAAATGGGAAATAGTATTGATTCGTCCGGCACCACTACGGAAAGAGAATTTCTTCACGAATCCAACGGTGTCCTCAGAATGTTGAAGTTCGCAAAACTAACGAAGTTACAGCAATTTGAAACTCACGTAGATTTTTTTTGCGTTTTTTTGATATCAATTATGCGATTTTGAGCTTGTTTTTTGAAGAAAAAACATGGGAGTTGCGCAAAACCGATTTTTTTGCCATAATCTTCAATACTCTATACTCAACTCGAAAATTTTTTTCGCATCAAAAATTGAAAATTTTCATAAGGGGTTAGCCTTTGCTAAAAAAATGCAAAAAAAATAAAATGTGAAATTTTAAGTAATTCTGTTTATTTTACGAATCGTCTTCGAATTTCGAACTGCGGAATGCTAGAAAATATTCGAAATTCGAAAAAATGAAGGAGTTACAGCGTAGTTGGCCTTGAAAACGACTTTGAATTTTTACGCCCAAAATAAATTGGTTTTTGCTATGTTTTCCATAGCAACCTTTACAGTATCGCTTCATGTAGCACCTCTACGGAAAGGGATCTTTGTCACGAATCTAACGGTGTCTGAAAATTTGTAAAGTTTGCCAAAATAGGGAAGTTACAGCAATTGCAAACTCAAGTTGGTTTTTTTGAATTTTTGGGATATGAATTATGCGATTTTGATGCAATACACTGAAGATTTCAAGGAAATGGGAAATAGTATTGATTCGTCCGGCACCACTACGGAAAGAGAATTTCTTCACGAATCCAACGGTGTCCTCAGAATGTTGAAGTTCGCAAAACTAACGAAGTTACAGCAATTTGAAACTCACGTAGATTTTTTTTGCGTTTTTTTGATATCAATTATGCGATTTTGAGCTTGTTTTTTGAAGAAAAAACATGGGAGTTGCGCAAAACCGATTTTTTTGCCATAATCTTCAATACTCTATACTCAACTCGAAAATTTTTTTCGCATCAAAAATTGAAAATTTTCATAAGGGGTTAGCCTTTGCTAAAAAAATGCAAAAAAAATAAAATGTGAAATTTTAAGTAATTCTGTTTATTTTACGAATCGTCTTCGAATTTCGAACTGCGGAATGCTAGAAAATATTCGAAATTCGAAAAAATGAAGGAGTTACAGCGTAGTTGGCCTTGAAAACGACTTTGAATTTTTACGCCCAAAATAAATTGGTTTTTGCTATGTTTTCCATAGCAACCTTTACAGTATCGCTTCATGTAGCACCTCTACGGAAAGGGATCTTTGTCACGAATCTAACGGTGTCTGAAAATTTGTAAAGTTTGCCAAAATAGGGAAGTTACAGCAATTGCAAACTCAAGTTGGTTTTTTTGAATTTTTGGGATATGAATTATGCGATTTTGATGCAATACACTGAAGATTTCAAGGAAATGGGAAATAGTATTGATTCGTCCGGCACCACTACGGAAAGAGAATTTCTTCACGAATCCAACGGTGTCCTCAGAATGTTGAAGTTCGCAAAACTAACGAAGTTACAGCAATTTGAAACTCACGTAGATTTTTTTTGCGTTTTTTTGATATCAATTATGCGATTTTGAGCTTGTTTTTTGAAGAAAAAACATGGGAGTTGCGCAAAACCGATTTTTTTGCCATAATCTTCAATACTCTATACTCAACTCGAAAATTTTTTTCGCATCAAAAATTGAAAATTTTCATAAGGGGTTAGCCTTTGCTAAAAAAATGCAAAAAAAATAAAATGTGAAATTTTAAGTAATTCTGTTTATTTTACGAATCGTCTTCGAATTTCGAACTGCGGAATGCTAGAAAATATTCGAAATTCGAAAAAATGAAGGAGTTACAGCGTAGTTGGCCTTGAAAATGACTTTGAATTTTTACGCCCAAAATAAATTGGTTTTTGCTATGTTTTCCATAGCAACCTTTACAGTATCGCTTCATGTAGCACCTCTACGGAAAGGGATCTTTGTCACGAATCTAACGGTGTCTGAAAATTTGTAAAGTTTGCCAAAATAGGGAAGTTACAGCAATTGCAAACTCAAGTTGGTTTTTTTGAATTTTTGGGATATGAATTATGCGATTTTGATGCAATACACTGAAGATTTCAAGGAAATGGGAAATAATATTGATTCGTCCGGCACCACTACGGAAAGAGAATTTCTTTACGAATCCAACGGTGTCCTCAGAATGTTGAAGTTCGCAAAACTAACGAAGTTACAGCAATTTGAAACTCACGTAGATTTTTTTTGCGTTTTTTTGATATCAATTATGCGATTTTGAGCTTGTTTTTTGAAGAAAAAACATGGGAGTTGCGCAAAACCGATTTTTTTGCCATAATCTTCAATACTCTATACTCAACTCGAAAATTTTTTTCGCATCAAAAATTGAAAATTTTCATAAGGGGTTAGCCTTTGCTAAAAAAATGCAAAAAAAATAAAATGTGAAATTTTAAGTAATTATTATTATTATTTTTATTATTTATTTAATTACGGAGACCTAGCACAACAAGATATGAAATCTTATAAGTTACAGTACTAGGTAGCTTCAGGAGATAATACAGTACAGAGGTTTGAGAGAAGATTATTAAAAAAAATTTTATATGCTACAATATGACAATATAACAATATAAATTAAAATATTTTTACATTGAGATAAATTACTTATTTAAAATCAGTTGTTTTTAAATATATGATCATTTAAAAAATAACATCAGCTCCTTTTTGAACAGAAATGCGTTGCTTATTAGCTGTATGCTGGTAGGTATATTGTTCCAAAGACGGATGGAGTATATAAAAAATTGTTGTTCTGATCTAGAATATTTATGGCGTATCGGAATAATATTTTTTCGCCGGGTTGATCTCGCAAATTGAAGAATTTCAAATAGATAGTTGGGTTCCCTTGTATATATGATTTTATGAAGAAAAAGTAGACATTTAAATTTAAGGAGGTTGTCAAAGCTCATGTTGAATATTTGATATGAGTAGGATGATATTCTTTCGTGGCGTCTCTTTTTAAATACATATCTTGCAATACTGTTATACACTATATGTAGCCTTTGTTTGTCGTTGTAATTGCAGTTTGCAAATATTTCAACTCCGTAAAGTAGTACTGGAACCAAGTACGATTTCGCTAATGTCATTCGAATATGTAGCGGAGTTGTGCTTTGAACTGCCCATAAGTTGCGAAGCATCCCATATGTCTTGACGATATTACTTTGAATGTGGTTTGTCCACGTTAGCCTTTCGTTGAAAGTTACACCAAGGTTAGAAGATGTTGAAACAATTCTTATTGGAGTATAATTAATTGTTAATGGGTATTGTGCAAGCAAATCCGATCCATTTTTCGAGATTACCACACACTTTGACTTTGCTGGATTAATTTTTAACTCATTTTTAGTAGCCCAGTCGTTTACACGTTCTAAGTCCTGGTTTAGTCTGTCGACGCATTCAGTTAATTTTGTTAGATGTGTACTTGTATAAAGTTGAACATCATCTGCATAAAGATGAATATTAGTGTTTCGCAAAACACTAGGCAAATCATTTACATATATGCAAAATAACAAGGGGCCAAGTATAGAGCCTTGTGGGACACCACTTTTTGTATTAAGGATATTTGATACCATTCTGTTATGACAGACAGATTGCGATCTGTTGTTTAGATATGATGAAATAAGCCGGCATGCTGGTTTAGAAAAGTAAAACAGTTTCTCTAGTTTCCAAATAAGGATTGAGTGGTTGACTGTATCAAAAGCTTTGCTGTGGTCAAGCAGTACCAAAATTGATAACATGTTGTTGTCCATATTCAATCTCAGATTCTCAATAACATCGGTAAGTGCAGTTATGCAACTCCTTTGGGATCTAAAACCAGACTGTCGCTCCGTTAGTAATTTATTTGTGCATATGTAATTATTAATCTGCTTATGCATTACGCGTTCCAAAACTTTAGATAAATACGGTAAAATTGCAATTGGTCGAAAGTCATTGTTGGACTTTGGAACAGGAATAATTTTCGTGTATTTCCATGAATTAGGAAAGACAGACTTAGTTAGGATTGTATTGAATAAATATGTGAAATAAGGGAGACATTTAGGAAGCAAAATTTTCAAAAATTTAGGAGATAGCTCGTCCATTCCTTCAGCGTTGGAACTTATTGAGAGAAAACATTCCAAGACTTCACTTTGATTAACACATTGAAAGCAGAAGGTAGAGTCTGAAAGGTTATTGACCGAAGATGGTGATATATTTACGAAATTATTGATTGAAGAGTTTGGTGTCAGATTTTGGTGGTTAGCAAACATTTGATTTAAATCCTCAACATTCATGTCCGGAGTGGAAATATTTTTCTTTCCGATGCCAATACTACGAATAACCTTCCATTTTGATCCACTATCTACTGCCGTGGTAAATTTCTGACGATAGTATTCCGTTTTCAATACTTTGATTTTCTCATTGACCTGGCGTCTTGCTTCTTTGAAATTGTTATATAGAATTGTGGTTTTATAATATTTCCAACGTTTATATAGGGTATCTCTTCTTTGAATCAAATTTTTGACTTCGGGGGTAAACCAAGGCTGTTGTTTATGTATACCTTTTATTATTCGCAGGGGTACACAATAGTCATATAGCAAAGAAATGTGATGTTGCATAAAACTAACTTGGTCCTCAACAGATTCATAACCATATATTGCATCCCATGCAATATTGTTAGATAAATCGTTCAACAAGTTGTAGTTAAGTTTTCGAAAATCGCGAATCTGGTATTCTGTTTGATTTTTCTTTAGATTTACATCGTACTTTATAAATAATAAGTCGTGTTTGGAAAATGAGGGTGCAGAAAGTTGATCATACAGAAGAATTTTTTCCCGACAATTAACGAAAATGGCATCAATCAGAGTATTTCCAGTGTGAGAGTAGTGTGTAGGAATTGTGGTATTTACGGAATATAGTCCAAAAGTATTCATGGCATCAGCAAATTTACTTTCAGAAAGTAGATTGCTATTATAATCTCCAGAAATAATTACATCACTATAGAATACTGTGAGTTCTTCAATTGCATCGGTAAAATAGCCAAATGGAACGTTGCGATTTGGTCTGTATACTGTTCCAACAAGAATTTTTTTATTATCAGCACAAAACAACTCCAGGAATAAATATTCCATTGGATTATCATTATTAGATTTAAGTTTTAAATTACATTTAAGTTCATTTCGAAGATACATGCACACACCACCGGCATTGGTTACTCTGTCGGATCGAAAAAGTTTGTAGCCTTGTAGCTCATAGATGGAGTCTGCAATGTCTGAGTGGAACCATGTCTCGGATACACATATAATATCGATATTTGATGAGATGAACGTCTGCCTGAATTCGTCCATTTTGTTGTTTAGACTCTGGGCGTTAATATGAACTATCGACAATCCAGTTTTTTGTTTTGAAAGTACTCTGACCATATTGTAAAGACCGTCATTGGAACAATGGTTAACGTTAAGTGTCAATTAAAAATTTTATTCTGCAACGCATATTAATTTGATAAACAAAGTTAGTAGTAATGGTAAATGAGACTAGACGGTTTATGCAAACTTGATATAGGATCATATGAAGTCTTATGTTTGATATTTTTCTTTGAATTAGGTTTATATACATTTTGTTATTATCTTTATATGATTTGTTGAGGATTAAACAGAGTAACTGCAGTTTAGGATTAGCGAAAGAAATTGTTGAGATGTTCCAGAGAATCAATTCGTACACCTCTATCTTGTTCAGTTTGCTTCACATAAACTAGCCCCCGCAAAGTGAAAGCAGCTGATAATAGTTTTTGTTTTTTATATTTTATTGCGGTTTTATATATTTTATAGTTTTCTTTTGTTAAGTCTTCGTTAACAAACAAGTGGTTATTGCTATCAAAACCACACATGGCAATCGAAAGTTGAGTTTTGTTTTCGCGTCTATACTTCGATATGGTTTTTAATATAAAATTTTTATCATTTGGCGAACACAATTTTACCAAAATAGTACCATCAATTATGTTGCTATTAGAGTTACGAATTCGATGTACGCTTATGACACTAGGAGTTACAATTTTTAGAGAATCACACAGGCATTTAAATATCTCAAAAGTATTTTCATTCTCATATGATGGAATGCCAGTTAATCGTAAGTTACATGATACATTCAAGTTTTCTTGGCGGCATATTTTAAATTTATTTTACGAATCGTTTTACGAATCGTCTTCGAATTTCGAACTGCGGAATGCTAGAAAATATTCGAAATTCGAAAAAATGAAGGAGTTACAGCGTAGTTGGCCTTGAAAACGACTTTGAATTTTTACGCCCAAAATAAATTGGTTTTTGCTATGTTTTCCATAGCAACCTTTACAGTATCGCTTCATGTAGCACCTCTACGGAAAGGGATCTTTGTCACGAATCTAACGGTGTCTGAAAATTTGTAAAGTTTGCCAAAATAGGGAAGTTACAGCAATTGCAAACTCAAGTTGGTTTTTTTGAATTTTTGGGATATGAATTATGCGATTTTGATGCAATACACTGAAGATTTCAAGGAAATGGGAAATAGTATTGATTCGTCCGGCACCACTACGGAAAGAGAATTTCTTCACGAATCCAACGGTGTCCTCAGAATGTTGAAGTTCGCAAAACTAACGAAGTTACAGCAATTTGAAACTCACGTAGATTTTTTTTGCGTTTTTTTGATATCAATTATGCGATTTTGAGCTTGTTTTTTGAAGAAAAAACATGGGAGTTGCGCAAAACCGATTTTTTTGCCATAATCTTCAATACTCTATACTCAACTCGAAAATTTTTTTCGCATCAAAAATTGAAAATTTTCATAAGGGGTTAGCCTTTGCTAAAAAAATGCAAAAAAAATAAAATGTGAAATTTTAAGTAATTCTGTTTATTTTACGAATCGTCTTCGAATTTCGAACTGCGGAATGCTAGAAAATATTCGAAATTCGAAAAAATGAAGGAGTTACAGCGTAGTTGGCCTTGAAAACGACTTTGAATTTTTACGCCCAAAATAAATTGGTTTTTGCTATGTTTTCCATAGCAACCTTTACAGTATCGCTTCATGTAGCACCTCTACGGAAAGGGATCTTTGTCACGAATCTAACGGTGTCTGAAAATTTGTAAAGTTTGCCAAAATAGGGAAGTTACAGCAATTGCAAACTCAAGTTGGTTTTTTTGAATTTTTGGGATATGAATTATGCGATTTTGATGCAATACACTGAAGATTTCAAGGAAATGGGAAATAGTATTGATTCGTCCGGCACCACTACGGAAAGAGAATTTCTTCACGAATCCAACGGTGTCCTCAGAATGTTGAAGTTCGCAAAACTAACGAAGTTACAGCAATTTGAAACTCACGTAGATTTTTTTTGCGTTTTTTTGATATCAATTATGCGATTTTGAGCTTGTTTTTTGAAGAAAAAACATGGGAGTTGCGCAAAAACGATTTTTTTGCCATAATCTTCAATACTCTATACTCAACTCGAAAATTTTTTTCGCATCAAAAATTGAAAATTTTCATAAGGGGTTAGCCTTTGCTAAAAAAATGCAAAAAAAATAAAATGTGAAATTTTAAGTAATTCTGTTTATTTTACGAATCGTCTTCGAATTTCGAACTGCGGAATGCTAGAAAATATTCGAAATTCGAAAAAATGAAGGAGTTACAGCGTAGTTGGCCTTGAAAATGACTTTGAATTTTTACGCCCAAAATAAATTGGTTTTTGCTATGTTTTCCATAGCAACCTTTACAGTATCGCTTCATGTAGCACCTCTACGGAAAGGGATCTTTGTCACGAATCTAACGGTGTCTGAAAATTTGTAAAGTTTGCCAAAATAGGGAAGTTACAGCAATTGCAAACTCAAGTTGGTTTTTTTGAATTTTTGGGATATGAATTATGCGATTTTGATGCAATACACTGAAGATTTCAAGGAAATGGGAAATAGTATTGATTCGTCCGGCACCACTACGGAAAGAGAATTTCTTCACGAATCCAACGGTGTCCTCAGAATGTTGAAGTTCGCAAAACTAACGAAGTTACAGCAATTTGAAACTCACGTAGATTTTTTTTGCGTTTTTTTGATATCAATTATGCGATTTTGAGCTTGTTTTTTGAAGAAAAAACATGGGAGTTGCGCAAAACCGAGTTTTTTGCCATAATCTTCAATACTCTATACTCAACTCGAAAATTTTTTTCGCATCAAAAATTGAAAATTTTCATAAGGGGTTAGCCTTTGCTAAAAAAATGCAAAAAAAATAAAATGTGAAATTTTAAGTAATTCTGTTTATTTTACGAATCGTCTTCGAATTTCGAACTGCGGAATGCTAGAAAATATTCGAAATTCGAAAAAATGAAGGAGTTACAGCGTAGTTGGCCTTGAAAACGACTTTGAATTTTTACGCCCAAAATAAATTGGTTTTTGCTATGTTTTCCATAGCAACCTTTACAGTATCGCTTCATGTAGCACCTCTACGGAAAGGGATCTTTGTCACGAATCTAACGGTGTCTGAAAATTTGTAAAGTTTGCCAAAATAGGGAAGTTACAGCAATTGCAAACTCAAGTTGGTTTTTTTGAATTTTTGGGATATGAATTATGCGATTTTGATGCAATACACTGAAGATTTCAAGGAAATGGGAAATAGTATTGATTCGTCCGGCACCACTACGGAAAGAGAATTTCTTCACGAATCCAACGGTGTCCTCAGAATGTTGAAGTTCGCAAAACTAACGAAGTTACAGCAATTTGAAACTCACGTAGATTTTTTTTGCGTTTTTTTGATATCAATTATGCGATTTTGAGCTTGTTTTTTGAAGAAAAAACATGGGAGTTGCGCAAAACCGATTTTTTTGCCATAATCTTCAATACTCTATACTCAACTCGAAAATTTTTTTCGCATCAAAAATTGAAAATTTTCATAAGGGGTTAGCCTTTGCTAAAAAAATGCAAAAAAAATAAAATGTGAAATTTTAAGTAATTCTGTTTATTTTACGAATCGTCTTCGAATTTCGAACTGCGGAATGCTAGAAAATATTCGAAATTCGAAAAAATGAAGGAGTTACAGCGTAGTTGGCCTTGAAAACGACTTTGAATTTTTACGCCCAAAATAAATTGGTTTTTGCTATGTTTTCCATAGCAACCTTTACAGTATCGCTTCATGTAGCACCTCTACGGAAAGGGATCTTTGTCACGAATCTAACGGTGTCTGAAAATTTGTAAAGTTTGCCAAAATAGGGAAGTTACAGCAATTGCAAACTCAAGTTGGTTTTTTTGAATTTTTGGGATATGAATTATGCGATTTTGATGCAATACACTGAAGATTTCAAGGAAATGGGAAATAGTATTGATTCGTCCGGCACCACTACGGAAAGAGAATTTCTTCACGAATCCAACGGTGTCCTCAGAATGTTGAAGTTCGCAAAACTAACGAAGTTACAGCAATTTGAAACTCACGTAGATTTTTTTTGCGTTTTTTTGATATCAATTATGCGATTTTGAGCTTGTTTTTTGAAGAAAAAACATGGGAGTTGCGCAAAACCGATTTTTTTGCCATAATCTTCAATACTCTATACTCAACTCGAAAATTTTTTTCGCATCAAAAATTGAAAATTTTCATAAGGGGTTAGCCTTTGCTAAAAAAATGCAAAAAAAATAAAATGTGAAATTTTAAGTAATTCTGTTTATTTTACGAATCGTCTTCGAATTTCGAACTGCGGAATGCTAGAAAATATTCGAAATTCGAAAAAATGAAGGAGTTACAGCGTAGTTGGCCTTGAAAATGACTTTGAATTTTTACGCCCAAAATAAATTGGTTTTTGCTATGTTTTCCATAGCAACCTTTACAGTATCGCTTCATGTAGCACCTCTACGGAAAGGGATCTTTGTCACGAATCTAACGGTGTCTGAAAATTTGTAAAGTTTGCCAAAATAGGGAAGTTACAGCAATTGCAAACTCAAGTTGGTTTTTTTGAATTTTTGGGATATGAATTATGCGATTTTGATGCAATACACTGAAGATTTCAAGGAAATGGGAAATAATATTGATTCGTCCGGCACCACTACGGAAAGAGAATTTCTTTACGAATCCAACGGTGTCCTCAGAATGTTGAAGTTCGCAAAACTAACGAAGTTACAGCAATTTGAAACTCACGTAGATTTTTTTTGCGTTTTTTTGATATCAATTATGCGATTTTGAGCTTGTTTTTTGAAGAAAAAACATGGGAGTTGCGCAAAACCGATTTTTTTGCCATAATCTTCAATACTCTATACTCAACTCGAAAATTTTTTTCGCATCAAAAATTGAAAATTTTCATAAGGGGTTAGCCTTTGCTAAAAAAATGCAAAAAAATAAAATGTGAAATTTTAAGTAATTCTGTTTATTTTACGAATCGTCTTCGAATTTCGAACTGCGGAATGCTAGAAAATATTCGAAATTCGAAAAAATGAAGGAGTTACAGCGTAGTTGGCCTTGAAAACGACTTTGAATTTTTACGCCCAAAATAAATTGGTTTTTGCTATGTTTTCCATAGCAACCTTTACAGTATCGCTTCATGTAGCACCTCTACGGAAAGGGATCTTTGTCACGAATCTAACGGTGTCTGAAAATTTGTAAAGTTTGCCAAAATAGGGAAGTTACAGCAATTGCAAACTCAAGTTGGTTTTTTTGAATTTTTGGGATATGAATTATGCGATTTTGATGCAATACACTGAAGATTTCAAGGAAATGGGAAATAGTATTGATTCGTCCGGCACCACTACGGAAAGAGAATTTCTTCACGAATCCAACGGTGTCCTCAGAATGTTGAAGTTCGCAAAACTAACGAAGTTACGGCAATTTGAAACTCACGTAGATTTTTTTTTGCGTTTTTTTGATATCAATTATGCGATTTTGAGCTTGTTTTTTGAAGAAAAAACATGGGAGTTGCGCAAAACCGATTTTTTTGCCATAATCTTCAATACTCTATACTCAACTCGAAAATTTTTTTCGCATCAAAAATTGAAAATTTTCATAAGGGGTTAGCCTTTGCTAAAAAAATGCAAAAAAAATAAAATGTGAAATTTTAAGTAATTCTGTTTATTTTACGAATCGTCTTCGAATTTCGAACTGCGGAATGCTAGAAAATATTCGAAATTCGAAAAAATGAAGGAGTTACAGCGTAGTTGGCCTTGAAAACGACTTTGAATTTTTACGCCCAAAATAAATTGGTTTTTGCTATGTTTTCCATAGCAACCTTTACAGTATCGCTTCATGTAGCACCTCTACGGAAAGGGATCTTTGTCACGAATCTAACGGTGTCTGAAAATTTGTAAAGTTTGCCAAAATAGGGAAGTTACAGCAATTGCAAACTCAAGTTGGTTTTTTTGAATTTTTGGGATATGAATTATGCGATTTTGATGCAATACACTGAAGATTTCAAGGAAATGGGAAATAGTATTGATTCGTCCGGCACCACTACGGAAAGAGAATTTCTTCACGAATCCAACGGTGTCCTCAGAATGTTGAAGTTCGCAAAACTAACGAAGTTACAGCAATTTGAAACTCACGTAGATTTTTTTTGCGTTTTTTTGATATCAATTATGCGATTTTGAGCTTGTTTTTTGAAGAAAAAACATGGGAGTTGCGCAAAACCGATTTTTTTGCCATAATCTTCAATACTCTATACTCAACTCGAAAATTTTTTTCGCATCAAAAATTGAAAATTTTCATAAGGGGTTAGCCTTTGCTAAAAAAATGCAAAAAAAATAAAATGTGAAATTTTAAGTAATTCTGTTTATTTTACGAATCGTCTTCGAATTTCGAACTGCGGAATGCTAGAAAATATTCGAAATTCGAAAAAATGAAGGAGTTACAGCGTAGTTGGCCTTGAAAACGACTTTGAATTTTTACGCCCAAAATAAATTGGTTTTTGCTATGTTTTCCATAGCAACCTTTACAGTATCGCTTCATGTAGCACCTCTACGGAAAGGGATCTTTGTCACGAATCTAACGGTGTCTGAAAATTTGTAAAGTTTGCCAAAATAGGGAAGTTACAGCAATTGCAAACTCAAGTTGGTTTTTTTGAATTTTTGGGATATGAATTATGCGATTTTGATGCAATACACTGAAGATTTCAAGGAAATGGGAAATAGTATTGATTCGTCCGGCACCACTACGGAAAGAGAATTTCTTCACGAATCCAACGGTGTCCTCAGAATGTTGAAGTTCGCAAAACTAACGAAGTTACAGCAATTTGAAACTCACGTAGATTTTTTTTGCGTTTTTTTGATATCAATTATGCGATTTTGAGCTTGTTTTTTGAAGAAAAAACATGGGAGTTGCGCAAAACCGATTTTTTTGCCATAATCTTCAATACTCTATACTCAACTCGAAAATTTTTTTCGCATCAAAAATTGAAAATTTTCATAAGGGGTTAGCCTTTGCTAAAAAAATGCAAAAAAAATAAAATGTGAAATTTTAAGTAATTCTGTTTATTTTACGAATCGTCTTCGAATTTCGAACTGCGGAATGCTAGAAAATATTCGAAATTCGAAAAAATGAAGGAGTTACAGCGTAGTTGGCCTTGAAAACGACTTTGAATTTTTACGCCCAAAATAAATTGGTTTTTGCTATGTTTTCCATAGCAACCTTTACAGTATCGCTTCATGTAGCACCTCTACGGAAAGGGATCTTTGTCACGAATCTAACGGTGTCTGAAAATTTGTAAAGTTTGCCAAAATAGGGAAGTTACAGCAATTGCAAACTCAAGTTGGTTTTTTTGAATTTTTGGGATATGAATTATGCGATTTTGATGCAATACACTGAAGATTTCAAGGAAATGGGAAATAGTATTGATTCGTCCGGCACCACTACGGAAAGAGAATTTCTTCACGAATCCAACGGTGTCCTCAGAATGTTGAAGTTCGCAAAACTAACGAAGTTACAGCAATTTGAAACTCACGTAGATTTTTTTTGCGTTTTTTTGATATCAATTATGCGATTTTGAGCTTGTTTTTTGAAGAAAAAACATGGGAGTTGCGCAAAACCGATTTTTTTGCCATAATCTTCAATACTCTATACTCAACTCGAAAATTTTTTTCGCATCAAAAATTGAAAATTTTCATAAGGGGTTAGCCTTTGCTAAAAAAATGCAAAAAAAATAAAATGTGAAATTTTAAGTAATTCTGTTTATTTTACGAATCGTCTTCGAATTTTGAACTGCGGAATGCTAGAAAATATTCGAAATTCGAAAAAATGAAGGAGTTACAGCGTAGTTGGCCTTGAAAACGACTTTGAATTTTTACGCCCAAAATAAATTGGTTTTTGCTATGTTTTCCATAGCAACCTTTACAGTATCGCTTCATGTAGCACCTCTACGGAAAGGGATCTTTGTCACGAATCTAACGGTGTCTGAAAATTTGTAAAGTTTGCCAAAATAGGGAAGTTACAGCAATTGCAAACTCAAGTTGGTTTTTTTGAATTTTTGGGATATGAATTATGCGATTTTGATGCAATACACTGAAGATTTCAAGGAAATGGGAAATAGTATTGATTCGTCCGGCACCACTACGGAAAGAGAATTTCTTCACGAATCCAACGGTGTCCTCAGAATGTTGAAGTTCGCAAAACTAACGAAGTTACAGCAATTTGAAACTCACGTAGATTTTTTTTGCGTTTTTTTGATATCAATTATGCGATTTTGAGCTTGTTTTTTGAAGAAAAAACATGGGAGTTGCGCAAAACCGATTTTTTTGCCATAATCTTCAATACTCTATACTCAACTCGAAAATTTTTTTCGCATCAAAAATTGAAAATTTTCATAAGGGGTTAGCCTTTGCTAAAAAAATGCAAAAAAAATAAAATGTGAAATTTTAAGTAATTCTGTTTATTTTACGAATCGTCTTCGAATTTCGAACTGCGGAATGCTAGAAAATATTCGAAATTCGAAAAAATGAAGGAGTTACAGCGTAGTTGGCCTTGAAAACGACTTTGAATTTTTACGCCCAAAATAAATTGGTTTTTGCTATGTTTTCCATAGCAACCTTTACAGTATCGCTTCATGTAGCACCTCTACGGAAAGGGATCTTTGTCACGAATCTAACGGTGTCTGAAAATTTGTAAAGTTTGACAAAATAGGGAAGTTACAGCAATTGCAAACTCAAGTTGGTTTTTTTGAATTTTTGGGATATGAATTATGCGATTTTGATGCAATACACTGAAGATTTCAAGGAAATGGGAAATAGTATTGATTCGTCCGGCACCACTACGGAAAGAGAATTTCTTCACGAATCCAACGGTGTCCTCAGAATGTTGAAGTTCGCAAAACTAACGAAGTTACAGCAATTTGAAACTCACGTAGATTTTTTTTGCGTTTTTTTGATATCAATTATGCGATTTTGAGCTTGTTTTTTGAAGAAAAAACATGGGAGTTGCGCAAAACCGATTTTTTTGCCATAATCTTCAATACTCTATACTCAACTCGAAAATTTTTTTCGCATCAAAAATTGAAAATTTTCATAAGGGGTTAGCCTTTGCTAAAAAAATGCAAAAAAAATAAAATGTGAAATTTTAAGTAATTCTGTTTATTTTACGAATCGTCTTCGAATTTCGAACTGCGGAATGCTAGAAAATATTCGAAATTCGAAAAAATGAAGGAGTTACAGCGTAGTTGGCCTTGAAAATGACTTTGAATTTTTACGCCCAAAATAAATTGGTTTTTGCTATGTTTTCCATAGCAACCTTTACAGTATCGCTTCATGTAGCACCTCTACGGAAAGGGATCTTTGTCACGAATCTAACGGTGTCTGAAAATTTGTAAAGTTTGCCAAAATAGGGAAGTTACAGCAATTGCAAACTCAAGTTGGTTTTTTTGAATTTTTGGGATATGAATTATGCGATTTTGATGCAATACACTGAAGATTTCAAGGAAATGGGAAATAGTATTGATTCGTCCGGCACCACTACGGAAAGAGAATTTCTTCACGAATCCAACGGTGTCCTCAGAATGTTGAAGTTCGCAAAACTAACGAAGTTACAGCAATTTGAAACTCACGTAGATTTTTTTTGCGTTTTTTTGATATCAATTATGCGATTTTGAGCTTGTTTTTTGAAGAAAAAACATGGGAGTTGCGCAAAACCGATTTTTTTGCCATAATCTTCAATACTCTATACTCAACTCGAAAATTTTTTTCGCATCAAAAATTGAAAATTTTCATAAGGGGTTAGCCTTTGCTAAAAAAATGCAAAAAAAATAAAATGTGAAATTTTAAGTAATTCTGTTTATTTTACGAATCGTCTTCGAATTTCGAACTGCGGAATGCTAGAAAATATTCGAAATTCGAAAAAATGAAGGAGTTACAGCGTAGTTGGCCTTGAAAACGACTTTGAATTTTTACGCCCAAAATAAATTGGTTTTTGCTATGTTTTCCATAGCAACCTTTACAGTATCGCTTCATGTAGCACCTCTACGGAAAGGGATCTTTGTCACGAATCTAACGGTGTCTGAAAATTTGTAAAGTTTGCCAAAATAGGGAAGTTACAGCAATTGCAAACTCAAGTTGGTTTTTTTGAATTTTTGGGATATGAATTATGCGATTTTGATGCAATACACTGAAGATTTCAAGGAAATGGGAAATAGTATTGATTCGTCCGGCACCACTACGGAAAGAGAATTTCTTCACGAATCCAACGGTGTCCTCAGAATGTTGAAGTTCGCAAAACTAACGAAGTTACAGCAATTTGAAACTCACGTAGATTTTTTTTGCGTTTTTTTGATATCAATTATGCGATTTTGAGCTTGTTTTTTGAAGAAAAAACATGGGAGTTGCGCAAAACCGATTTTTTTGCCATAATCTTCAATACTCTATACTCAACTCGAAAATTTTTTTCGCATCAAAAATTGAAAATTTTCATAAGGGGTTAGCCTTTGCTAAAAAAATGCAAAAAAAATAAAATGTGAAATTTTAAGTAATTCTGTTTATTTTACGAATCGTCTTCGAATTTCGAACTGCGGAATGCTAGAAAATATTCGAAATTCGAAAAAATGAAGGAGTTACAGCGTAGTTGGCCTTGAAAACGACTTTGAATTTTTACGCCCAAAATAAATTGGTTTTTGCTATGTTTTCCATAGCAACCTTTACAGTATCGCTTCATGTAGCACCTCTACGGAAAGGGATCTTTGTCACGAATCTAACGGTGTCTGAAAATTTGTAAAGTTTGCCAAAATAGGGAAGTTACAGCAATTGCAAACTCAAGTTGGTTTTTTTGAATTTTTGGGATATGAATTATGCGATTTTGATGCAATACACTGAAGATTTCAAGGAAATGGGAAATAGTATTGATTCGTCCGGCACCACTACGGAAATAGAATTTCTTCACGAATCCAACGGTGTCCTCAGAATGTTGAAGTTCGCAAAACTAACGAAGTTACAGCAATTTGAAACTCACGTAGATTTTTTTTGCGTTTTTTTGATATCAATTATGCGATTTTGAGCTTGTTTTTTGAAGAAAAAACATGGGAGTTGCGCAAAACCGATTTTTTTGCCATAATCTTCAATACTCTATACTCAACTCGAAAATTTTTTTCGCATCAAAAATTGAAAATTTTCATAAGGGGTTAGCCTTTGCTAAAAAAAATGCAAAAAAAATAAAATGTGAAATTTTAAGTAATTCTGTTTATTTTACGAATCGTCTTCGAATTTCGAACTGCGGAATGCTAGAAAATATTCGAAATTCGAAAAAATGAAGGAGTTACAGCGTAGTTGGCCTTGAAAACGACTTTGAATTTTTACGCCCAAAATAAATTGGTTTTTGCTATGTTTTCCATAGCAACCTTTACAGTATCGCTTCATGTAGCACCTCTACGGAAAGGGATCTTTGTCACGAATCTAACGGTGTCTGAAAATTTGTAAAGTTTGCCAAAATAGGGAAGTTACAGCAATTGCAAACTCAAGTTGGTTTTTTTGAATTTTTGGGATATGAATTATGCGATTTTGATGCAATACACTGAAGATTTCAAGGAAATGGGAAATAGTATTGATTCGTCCGGCACCACTACGGAAAGAGAATTTCTTCACGAATCCAACGGTGTCCTCAGAATGTTGAAGTTCGCAAAACTAACGAAGTTACAGCAATTTGAAACTCACGTAGATTTTTTTTGCGTTTTTTTGATATCAATTATGCGATTTTGAGCTTGTTTTTTGAAGAAAAAACATGGGAGTTGCGCAAAACCGATTTTTTTGCCATAATCTTCAATACTCTATACTCAACTCGAAAATTTTTTTCGCATCAAAAATTGAAAATTTTCATAAGGGGTTAGCCTTTGCTAAAAAAATGCAAAAAAAATAAAATGTGAAATTTTAAGTAATTCTGTTTATTTTACGAATCGTCTTCGAATTTTGAACTGCGGAATGCTAGAAAATATTCGAAATTCGAAAAAATGAAGGAGTTACAGCGTAGTTGGCCTTGAAAACGACTTTGAATTTTTACGCCCAAAATAAATTGGTTTTTGCTATGTTTTCCATAGCAACCTTTACAGTATCGCTTCATGTAGCACCTCTACGGAAAGGGATCTTTGTCACGAATCTAACGGTGTCTGAAAATTTGTAAAGTTTGCCAAAATAGGGAAGTTACAGCAATTGCAAACTCAAGTTGGTTTTTTTGAATTTTTGGGATATGAATTATGCGATTTTGATGCAATACACTGAAGATTTCAAGGAAATGGGAAATAGTATTGATTCGTCCGGCACCACTACGGAAAGAGAATTTCTTCACGAATCCAACGGTGTCCTCAGAATGTTGAAGTTCGCAAAACTAACGAAGTTACAGCAATTTGAAACTCACGTAGATTTTTTTTGCGTTTTTTTGATATCAATTATGCGATTTTGAGCTTGTTTTTTGAAGAAAAAACATGGGAGTTGCGCAAAACCGATTTTTTTGCCATAATCTTCAATACTCTATACTCAACTCGAAAATTTTTTTCGCATCAAAAATTGAAAATTTTCATAAGGGGTTAGCCTTTGCTAAAAAAATGCAAAAAAAATAAAATGTGAAATTTTAAGTAATTCTGTTTATTTTACGAATCGTCTTCGAATTTCGAACTGCGGAATGCTAGAAAATATTCGAAATTCGAAAAAATGAAGGAGTTACAGCGTAGTTGGCCTTGAAAACGACTTTGAATTTTTACGCCCAAAATAAATTGGTTTTTGCTATGTTTTCCATAGCAACCTTTACAGTATCGCTTCATGTAGCACCTCTACGGAAAGGGATCTTTGTCACGAATCTAACGGTGTCTGAAAATTTGTAAAGTTTGCCAAAATAGGGAAGTTACAGCAATTGCAAACTCAAGTTGGTTTTTTTGAATTTTTGGGATATGAATTATGCGATTTTGATGCAATACACTGAAGATTTCAAGGAAATGGGAAATAGTATTGATTCGTCCGGCACCACTACGGAAAGAGAATTTCTTCACGAATCCAACGGTGTCCTCAGAATGTTGAAGTTCGCAAAACTAACGAAGTTACAGCAATTTGAAACTCACGTAGATTTTTTTTGCGTTTTTTTGATATCAATTATGCGATTTTGAGCTTGTTTTTTGAAGAAAAAACATGGGAGTTGCGCAAAACCGATTTTTTTGCCATAATCTTCAATACTCTATACTCAACTCGAAAATTTTTTTCGCATCAAAAATTGAAAATTTTCATAAGGGGTTAGCCTTTGCTAAAAAAATGCAAAAAAAATAAAATGTGAAATTTTAAGTAATTCTGTTTATTTTACGAATCGTCTTCGAATTTTGAACTGCGGAATGCTAGAAAATATTCGAAATTCGAAAAAATGAAGGAGTTACAGCGTAGTTGGCCTTGAAAACGACTTTGAATTTTTACGCCCAAAATAAATTGGTTTTTGCTATGTTTTCCATAGCAACCTTTACAGTATCGCTTCATGTAGCACCTCTACGGAAAGGGATCTTTGTCACGAATCTAACGGTGTCTGAAAATTTGTAAAGTTTGCCAAAATAGGGAAGTTACAGCAATTGCAAACTCAAGTTGGTTTTTTTGAATTTTTGGGATATGAATTATGCGATTTTGATGCAATACACTGAAGATTTCAAGGAAATGGGAAATAGTATTGATTCGTCCGGCACCACTACGGAAAGAGAATTTCTTCACGAATCCAACGGTGTCCTCAGAATGTTGAAGTTCGCAAAACTAACGAAGTTACAGCAATTTGAAACTCACGTAGATTTTTTTTGCGTTTTTTTGATATCAATTATGCGATTTTGAGCTTGTTTTTTGAAGAAAAAACATGGGAGTTGCGCAAAACCGATTTTTTTGCCATAATCTTCAATACTCTATACTCAACTCGAAAATTTTTTTCGCATCAAAAATTGAAAATTTTCATAAGGGGTTAGCCTTTGCTAAAAAAATGCAAAAAAAATAAAATGTGAAATTTTAAGTAATTCTGTTTATTTTACGAATCGTCTTCGAATTTCGAACTGCGGAATGCTAGAAAATATTCGAAATTCGAAAAAATGAAGGAGTTACAGCGTAGTTGGCCTTGAAAACGACTTTGAATTTTTACGCCCAAAATAAATTGGTTTTTGCTATGTTTTCCATAGCAACCTTTACAGTATCGCTTCATGTAGCACCTCTACGGAAAGGGATCTTTGTCACGAATCTAACGGTGTCTGAAAATTTGTAAAGTTTGCCAAAATAGGGAAGTTACAGCAATTGCAAACTCAAGTTGGTTTTTTTGAATTTTTGGGATATGAATTATGCGATTTTGATGCAATACACTGAAGATTTCAAGGAAATGGGAAATAGTATTGATTCGTCCGGCACCACTACGGAAAGAGAATTTCTTCACGAATCCAACGGTGTCCTCAGAATGTTGAAGTTCGCAAAACTAACGAAGTTACAGCAATTTGAAACTCACGTAGATTTTTTTTGCGTTTTTTTGATATCAATTATGCGATTTTGAGCTTGTTTTTTGAAGAAAAAACATGGGAGTTGCGCAAAACCGATTTTTTTGCCATAATCTTCAATACTCTATACTCAACTCGAAAATTTTTTTCGCATCAAAAATTGAAAATTTTCATAAGGGGTTAGCCTTTGCTAAAAAAATGCAAAAAAAATAAAATGTGAAATTTTAAGTAATTCTGTTTATTTTACGAATCGTCTTCGAATTTCGAACTGCGGAATGCTAGAAAATATTCGAAATTCGAAAAAATGAAGGAGTTACAGCGTAGTTGGCCTTGAAAATGACTTTGAATTTTTACGCCCAAAATAAATTGGTTTTTGCTATGTTTTCCATAGCAACCTTTACAGTATCGCTTCATGTAGCACCTCTACGGAAAGGGATCTTTGTCACGAATCTAACGGTGTCTGAAAATTTGTAAAGTTTGCCAAAATAGGGAAGTTACAGCAATTGCAAACTCAAGTTGGTTTTTTTGAATTTTTGGGATATGAATTATGCGATTTTGATGCAATACACTGAAGATTTCAAGGAAATGGGAAATAATATTGATTCGTCCGGCACCACTACGGAAAGAGAATTTCTTTACGAATCCAACGGTGTCCTCAGAATGTTGAAGTTCGCAAAACTAACGAAGTTACAGCAATTTGAAACTCACGTAGATTTTTTTTGCGTTTTTTTGATATCAATTATGCGATTTTGAGCTTGTTTTTTGAAGAAAAAACATGGGAGTTGCGCAAAACCGATTTTTTTGCCATAATCTTCAATACTCTATACTCAACTCGAAAATTTTTTTCGCATCAAAAATTGAAAATTTTCATAAGGGGTTAGCCTTTGCTAAAAAAATGCAAAAAAAATAAAATGTGAAATTTTAAGTAATTCTGTTTATTTTACGAATCGTCTTCGAATTTCGAACTGCGGAATGCTAGAAAATATTCGAAATTCGAAAAAATGAAGGAGTTACAGCGTAGTTGGCCTTGAAAACGACTTTGAATTTTTACGCCCAAAATAAATTGGTTTTTGCTATGTTTTCCATAGCAACCTTTACAGTATCGCTTCATGTAGCACCTCTACGGAAAGGGATCTTTGTCACGAATCTAACGGTGTCTGAAAATTTGTAAAGTTTGCCAAAATAGGGAAGTTACAGCAATTGCAAACTCAAGTTGGTTTTTTTGAATTTTTGGGATATGAATTATGCGATTTTGATGCAATACACTGAAGATTTCAAGGAAATGGGAAATAGTATTGATTCGTCCGGCACCACTACGGAAAGAGAATTTCTTCACGAATCCAACGGTGTCCTCAGAATGTTGAAGTTCGCAAAACTAACGAAGTTACAGCAATTTGAAACTCACGTAGATTTTTTTTGCGTTTTTTTGATATCAATTATGCGATTTTGAGCTTGTTTTTTGAAGAAAAAACATGGGAGTTGCGCAAAACCGATTTTTTTGCCATAATCTTCAATACTCTATACTCAACTCGAAAATTTTTTTCGCATCAAAAATTGAAAATTTTCATAAGGGGTTAGCCTTTGCTAAAAAAATGCAAAAAAAAATAAAATGTGAAATTTTAAGTAATTCTGTTTATTTTACGAATCGTCTTCGAATTTCGAACTGCGGAATGCTAGAAAATATTCGAAATTCGAAAAAATGAAGGAGTTACAGCGTAGTTGGCCTTGAAAACGACTTTGAATTTTTACGCCCAAAATAAATTGGTTTTTGCTATGTTTTCCATAGCAACCTTTACAGTATCGCTTCATGTAGCACCTCTACGGAAAGGGATCTTTGTCACGAATCTAACGGTGTCTGAAAATTTGTAAAGTTTGCCAAAATAGGGAAGTTACAGCAATTGCAAACTCAAGTTGGTTTTTTTGAATTTTTGGGATATGAATTATGCGATTTTGATGCAATACACTGAAGATTTCAAGGAAATGGGAAATAGTATTGATTCGTCCGGCACCACTACGGAAAGAGAATTTCTTCACGAATCCAACGGTGTCCTCAGAATGTTGAAGTTCGCAAAACTAACGAAGTTACAGCAATTTGAAACTCACGTAGATTTTTTTTGCGTTTTTTTGATATCAATTATGCGATTTTGAGCTTGTTTTTTGAAGAAAAAACATGGGAGTTGCGCAAAACCGATTTTTTTGCCATAATCTTCAATACTCTATACTCAACTCGAAAATTTTTTTCGCATCAAAAATTGAAAATTTTCATAAGGGGTTAGCCTTTGCTAAAAAAATGCAAAAAAAATAAAATGTGAAATTTTAAGTAATTCTGTTTATTTTACGAATCGTCTTCGAATTTCGAACTGCGGAATGCTAGAAAATATTCGAAATTCGAAAAAATGAAGGAGTTACAGCGTAGTTGGCCTTGAAAACGACTTTGAATTTTTACGCCCAAAATAAATTGGTTTTTGCTATGTTTTCCATAGCAACCTTTACAGTATCGCTTCATGTAGCACCTCTACGGAAAGGGATCATTGTCACAAATCTAACGGTGTCTGAAAATTTGTAAAGTTTGCCAAAATAGGGAAGTTACAGCAATTGCAAACTCAAGTTGGTTTTTTTGAATTTTTGGGATATGAATTATGCGATTTTGATGCAATACACTGAAGATTTCAAGGAAATGGGAAATAGTATTGATTCGTCCGGCACCACTACGGAAAGAGAATTTCTTCACGAATCCAACGGTGTCCTCAGAATGTTGAAGTTCGCAAAACTAACGAAGTTACAGCAATTTGAAACTCACGTAGATTTTTTTTGCGTTTTTTTGATATCAATTATGCGATTTTGAGCTTGTTTTTTGAAGAAAAAACATGGGAGTTGCGCAAAACCGATTTTTTTGCCATAATCTTCAATACTCTATACTCAACTCGAAAATTTTTTTCGCATCAAAAATTGAAAATTTTCATAAGGGGTTAGCCTTTGCTAAAAAAATGCAAAAAAAATAAAATGTGAAATTTTAAGTAATTCTGTTTATTTTACGAATCGTCTTCGAATTTCGAACTGCGGAATGCTAGAAAATATTCGAAATTCGAAAAAATGAAGGAGTTACAGCGTAGTTGGCCTTGAAAATGACTTTGAATTTTTACGCCCAAAATAAATTGGTTTTTGCTATGTTTTCCATAGCAACCTTTACAGTATCGCTTCATGTAGCACCTCTACGGAAAGGGATCTTTGTCACGAATCTAACGGTGTCTGAAAATTTGTAAAGTTTGCCAAAATAGGGAAGTTACAGCAATTGCAAACTCAAGTTGGTTTTTTTGAATTTTTGGGATATGAATTATGCGATTTTGATGCAATACACTGAAGATTTCAAGGAAATGGGAAATAATATTGATTCGTCCGGCACCACTACGGAAAGAGAATTTCTTTACGAATCCAACGGTGTCCTCAGAATGTTGAAGTTCGCAAAACTAACGAAGTTACAGCAATTTGAAACTCACGTAGATTTTTTTTGCGTTTTTTTGATATCAATTATGCGATTTTGAGCTTGTTTTTTGAAGAAAAAACATGGGAGTTGCGCAAAACCGATTTTTTTGCCATAATCTTCAATACTCTATACTCAACTCGAAAATTTTTTTCGCATCAAAAATTGAAAATTTTCATAAGGGGTTAGCCTTTGCTAAAAAAATGCAAAAAAAATAAAATGTGAAATTTTAAGTAATTCTGTTTATTTTACGAATCGTCTTCGAATTTCGAACTGCGGAATGCTAGAAAATATTCGAAATTCGAAAAAATGAAGGAGTTACAGCGTAGTTGGCCTTGAAAATGACTTTGAATTTTTACGCCCAAAATAAATTGGTTTTTGCTATGTTTTCCATAGCAACCTTTACAGTATCGCTTCATGTAGCACCTCTACGGAAAGGGATCTTTGTCACGAATCTAACGGTGTCTGAAAATTTGTAAAGTTTGCCAAAATAGGGAAGTTACAGCAATTGCAAACTCAAGTTGGTTTTTTTGAATTTTTGGGATATGAATTATGCGATTTTGATGCAATACACTGAAGATTTCAAGGAAATGGGAAATAATATTGATTCGTCCGGCACCACTACGGAAAGAGAATTTCTTTACGAATCCAACGGTGTCCTCAGAATGTTGAAGTTCGCAAAACTAACGAAGTTACAGCAATTTGAAACTCACGTAGATTTTTTTTGCGTTTTTTTGATATCAATTATGCGATTTTGAGCTTGTTTTTTGAAGAAAAAACATGGGAGTTGCGCAAAACCGATTTTTTTGCCATAATCTTCAATACTCTATACTCAACTCGAAAATTTTTTTCGCATCAAAAATTGAAAATTTTCATAAGGGGTTAGCCTTTGCTAAAAAAATGCAAAAAAAATAAAATGTGAAATTTTAAGTAATTCTGTTTATTTTACGAATCGTCTTCGAATTTCGAACTGCGGAATGCTAGAAAATATTCGAAATTCGAAAAAATGAAGGAGTTACAGCGTAGTTGGCCTTGAAAACGACTTTGAATTTTTACGCCCAAAATAAATTGGTTTTTGCTATGTTTTCCATAGCAACCTTTACAGTATCGCTTCATGTAGCACCTCTACGGAAAGGGATCTTTGTCACGAATCTAACGGTGTCTGAAAATTTGTAAAGTTTGCCAAAATAGGGAAGTTACAGCAATTGCAAACTCAAGTTGGTTTTTTTGAATTTTTGGGATATGAATTATGCGATTTTGATGCAATACACTGAAGATTTCAAGGAAATGGGAAATAGTATTGATTCGTCCGGCACCACTACGGAAAGAGAATTTCTTCACGAATCCAACGGTGTCCTCAGAATGTTGAAGTTCGCAAAACTAACGAAGTTACAGCAATTTGAAACTCACGTAGATTTTTTTTGCGTTTTTTTGATATCAATTATGCGATTTTGAGCTTGTTTTTTGAAGAAAAAACATGGGAGTTGCGCAAAACCGATTTTTTTGCCATAATCTTCAATACTCTATACTCAACTCGAAAATTTTTTTCGCATCAAAAATTGAAAATTTTCATAAGGGGTTAGCCTTTGCTAAAAAAATGCAAAAAAAATAAAATGTGAAATTTTAAGTAATTCTGTTTATTTTACGAATCGTCTTCGAATTTCGAACTGCGGAATGCTAGAAAATATTCGAAATTCGAAAAAATGAAGGAGTTACAGCGTAGTTGGCCTTGAAAACGACTTTGAATTTTTACGCCCAAAATAAATTGGTTTTTGCTATGTTTTCCATAGCAACCTTTACAGTATCGCTTCATGTAGCACCTCTACGGAAAGGGATCTTTGTCACGAATCTAACGGTGTCTGAAAATTTGTAAAGTTTGCCAAAATAGGGAAGTTACAGCAATTGCAAACTCAAGTTGGTTTTTTTGAATTTTTGGGATATGAATTATGCGATTTTGATGCAATACACTGAAGATTTCAAGGAAATGGGAAATAGTATTGATTCGTCCGGCACCACTACGGAAAGAGAATTTCTTCACGAATCCAACGGTGTCCTCAGAATGTTGAAGTTCGCAAAACTAACGAAGTTACAGCAATTTGAAACTCACGTAGATTTTTTTTGCGTTTTTTTGATATCAATTATGCGATTTTGAGCTTGTTTTTTGAAGAAAAAACATGGGAGTTGCGCAAAACCGATTTTTTTGCCATAATCTTCAATACTCTATACTCAACTCGAAAATTTTTTTCGCATCAAAAATTGAAAATTTTCATAAGGGGTTAGCCTTTGCTAAAAAAATGCAAAAAAAATAAAATGTGAAATTTTAAGTAATTCTGTTTATTTTACGAATCGTCTTCGAATTTCGAACTGCGGAATGCTAGAAAATATTCGAAATTCGAAAAAATGAAGGAGTTACAGCGTAGTTGGCCTTGAAAATGACTTTGAATTTTTACGCCCAAAATAAATTGGTTTTTGCTATGTTTTCCATAGCAACCTTTACAGTATCGCTTCATGTAGCACCTCTACGGAAAGGGATCTTTGTCACGAATCTAACGGTGTCTGAAAATTTGTAAAGTTTGCCAAAATAGGGAAGTTACAGCAATTGCAAACTCAAGTTGGTTTTTTTGAATTTTTGGGATATGAATTATGCGATTTTGATGCAATACACTGAAGATTTCAAGGAAATGGGAAATAGTATTGATTCGTCCGGCACCACTACGGAAAGAGAATTTCTTCACGAATCCAACGGTGTCCTCAGAATGTTGAAGTTCGCAAAACTAACGAAGTTACAGCAATTTGAAACTCACGTAGATTTTTTTTGCGTTTTTTTGATATCAATTATGCGATTTTGAGCTTGTTTTTTGAAGAAAAAACATGGGAGTTGCGCAAAACCGATTTTTTTGCCATAATCTTCAATACTCTATACTCAACTCGAAAATTTTTTTCGCATCAAAAATTGAAAATTTTCATAAGGGGTTAGCCTTTGCTAAAAAAATGCAAAAAAAATAAAATGTGAAATTTTAAGTAATTCTGTTTATTTTACGAATCGTCTTCGAATTTCGAACTGCGGAATGCTAGAAAATATTCGAAATTCGAAAAAATGAAGGAGTTACAGCGTAGTTGGCCTTGAAAATGACTTTGAATTTTTACGCCCAAAATAAATTGGTTTTTGCTATGTTTTCCATAGCAACCTTTACAGTATCGCTTCATGTAGCACCTCTACGGAAAGGGATCTTTGTCACGAATCTAACGGTGTCTGAAAATTTGTAAAGTTTGCCAAAATAGGGAAGTTACAGCAATTGCAAACTCAAGTTGGTTTTTTTGAATTTTTGGGATATGAATTATGCGATTTTGATGCAATACACTGAAGATTTCAAGGAAATGGGAAATAATATTGATTCGTCCGGCACCACTACGGAAAGAGAATTTCTTTACGAATCCAACGGTGTCCTCAGAATGTTGAAGTTCGCAAAACTAACGAAGTTACAGCAATTTGAAACTCACGTAGATTTTTTTTGCGTTTTTTTGATATCAATTATGCGATTTTGAGCTTGTTTTTTGAAGAAAAAACATGGGAGTTGCGCAAAACCGATTTTTTTGCCATAATCTTCAATACTCTATACTCAACTCGAAAATTTTTTTCGCATCAAAAATTGAAAATTTTCATAAGGGGTTAGCCTTTGCTAAAAAAATGCAAAAAAAATAAAATGTGAAATTTTAAGTAATTCTGTTTATTTTACGAATCGTCTTCGAATTTCGAACTGCGGAATGCTAGAAAATATTCGAAATTCGAAAAAATGAAGGAGTTACAGCGTAGTTGGCCTTGAAAACGACTTTGAATTTTTACGCCCAAAATAAATTGGTTTTTGCTATGTTTTCCATAGCAACCTTTACAGTATCGCTTCATGTAGCACCTCTACGGAAAGGGATCTTTGTCACGAATCTAACGGTGTCTGAAAATTTGTAAAGTTTGCCAAAATAGGGAAGTTACAGCAATTGCAAACTCAAGTTGGTTTTTTTGAATTTTTGGGATATGAATTATGCGATTTTGATGCAATACACTGAAGATTTCAAGGAAATGGGAAATAGTATTGATTCGTCCGGCACCACTACGGAAAGAGAATTTCTTCACGAATCCAACGGTGTCCTCAGAATGTTGAAGTTCGCAAAACTAACGAAGTTACAGCAATTTGAAACTCACGTAGATTTTTTTTGCGTTTTTTTGATATCAATTATGCGATTTTGAGCTTGTTTTTTGAAGAAAAAACATGGGAGTTGCGCAAAACCGATTTTTTTGCCATAATCTTCAATACTCTATACTCAACTCGAAAATTTTTTTCGCATCAAAAATTGAAAATTTTCATAAGGGGTTAGCCTTTGCTAAAAAAATGCAAAAAAAATAAAATGTGAAATTTTAAGTAATTCTGTTTATTTTACGAATCGTCTTCGAATTTCGAACTGCGGAATGCTAGAAAATATTCGAAATTCGAAAAAATGAAGGAGTTACAGCGTAGTTGGCCTTGAAAACGACTTTGAATTTTTACGCCCAAAATAAATTGGTTTTTGCTATGTTTTCCATAGCAACCTTTACAGTATCGCTTCATGTAGCACCTCTACGGAAAGGGATCTTTGTCACGAATCTAACGGTGTCTGAAAATTTGTAAAGTTTGCCAAAATAGGGAAGTTACAGCAATTGCAAACTCAAGTTGGTTTTTTTGAATTTTTGGGATATGAATTATGCGATTTTGATGCAATACACTGAAGATTTCAAGGAAATGGGAAATAGTATTGATTCGTCCGGCACCACTACGGAAAGAGAATTTCTTCACGAATCCAACGGTGTCCTCAGAATGTTGAAGTTCGCAAAACTAACGAAGTTACAGCAATTTGAAACTCACGTAGATTTTTTTTGCGTTTTTTTGATATCAATTATGCGATTTTGAGCTTGTTTTTTGAAGAAAAAACATGGGAGTTGCGCAAAACCGATTTTTTTGCCATAATCTTCAATACTCTATACTCAACTCGAAAATTTTTTTCGCATCAAAAATTGAAAATTTTCATAAGGGGTTAGCCTTTGCTAAAAAAATGCAAAAAAAATAAAATGTGAAATTTTAAGTAATTCTGTTTATTTTACGAATCGTCTTCGAATTTCGAACTGCGGAATGCTAGAAAATATTCGAAATTCGAAAAAATGAAGGAGTTACAGCGTAGTTGGCCTTGAAAACGACTTTGAATTTTTACGCCCAAAATAAATTGGTTTTTGCTATGTTTTCCATAGCAACCTTTACAGTATCGCTTCATGTAGCACCTCTACGGAAAGGGATCTTTGTCACGAATCTAACGGTGTCTGAAAATTTGTAAAGTTTGCCAAAATAGGGAAGTTACAGCAATTGCAAACTCAAGTTGGTTTTTTTGAATTTTTGGGATATGAATTATGCGATTTTGATGCAATACACTGAAGATTTCAAGGAAATGGGAAATAGTATTGATTCGTCCGGCACCACTACGGAAAGAGAATTTCTTCACGAATCCAACGGTGTCCTCAGAATGTTGAAGTTCGCAAAACTAACGAAGTTACAGCAATTTGAAACTCACGTAGATTTTTTTTGCGTTTTTTTGATATCAATTATGCGATTTTGAGCTTGTTTTTTGAAGAAAAAACATGGGAGTTGCGCAAAACCGATTTTTTTGCCATAATCTTCAATACTCTATACTCAACTCGAAAATTTTTTTCGCATCAAAAATTGAAAATTTTCATAAGGGGTTAGCCTTTGCTAAAAAAATGCAAAAAAAATAAAATGTGAAATTTTAAGTAATTCTGTTTATTTTACGAATCGTCTTCGAATTTCGAACTGCGGAATGCTAGAAAATATTCGAAATTCGAAAAAATGAAGGAGTTACAGCGTAGTTGGCCTTGAAAACGACTTTGAATTTTTACGCCCAAAATAAATTGGTTTTTGCTATGTTTTCCATAGCAACCTTTACAGTATCGCTTCATGTAGCACCTCTACGGAAAGGGATCTTTGTCACGAATCTAACGGTGTCTGAAAATTTGTAAAGTTTGCCAAAATAGGGAAGTTACAGCAATTGCAAACTCAAGTTGGTTTTTTTGAATTTTTGGGATATGAATTATGCGATTTTGATGCAATACACTGAAGATTTCAAGGAAATGGGAAATAGTATTGATTCGTCCGGCACCACTACGGAAAGAGAATTTCTTCACGAATCCAACGGTGTCCTCAGAATGTTGAAGTTCGCAAAACTAACGAAGTTACAGCAATTTGAAACTCACGTAGATTTTTTTTGCGTTTTTTTGATATCAATTATGCGATTTTGAGCTTGTTTTTTGAAGAAAAAACATGGGAGTTGCGCAAAACCGATTTTTTTGCCATAATCTTCAATACTCTATACTCAACTCGAAAATTTTTTTCGCATCAAAAATTGAAAATTTTCATAAGGGGTTAGCCTTTGCTAAAAAAATGCAAAAAAAATAAAATGTGAAATTTTAAGTAATTCTGTTTATTTTACGAATCGTCTTCGAATTTCGAACTGCGGAATGCTAGAAAATATTCGAAATTCGAAAAAATGAAGGAGTTACAGCGTAGTTGGCCTTGAAAACGACTTTGAATTTTTACGCCCAAAATAAATTGGTTTTTGCTATGTTTTCCATAGCAACCTTTACAGTATCGCTTCATGTAGCACCTCTACGGAAAGGGATCTTTGTCACGAATCTAACGGTGTCTGAAAATTTGTAAAGTTTGCCAAAATAGGGAAGTTACAGCAATTGCAAACTCAAGTTGGTTTTTTTGAATTTTTGGGATATGAATTATGCGATTTTGATGCAATACACTGAAGATTTCAAGGAAATGGGAAATAGTATTGATTCGTCCGGCACCACTACGGAAAGAGAATTTCTTCACGAATCCAACGGTGTCCTCAGAATGTTGAAGTTCGCAAAACTAACGAAGTTACAGCAATTTGAAACTCACGTAGATTTTTTTTGCGTTTTTTTGATATCAATTATGCGATTTTGAGCTTGTTTTTTGAAGAAAAAACATGGGAGTTGCGCAAAACCGATTTTTTTGCCATAATCTTCAATACTCTATACTCAACTCGAAAATTTTTTTCGCATCAAAAATTGAAAATTTTCATAAGGGGTTAGCCTTTGCTAAAAAAATGCAAAAAAAATAAAATGTGAAATTTTAAGTAATTCTGTTTATTTTACGAATCGTCTTCGAATTTCGAACTGCGGAATGCTAGAAAATATTCGAAATTCGAAAAAATGAAGGAGTTACAGCGTAGTTGGCCTTGAAAACGACTTTGAATTTTTACGCCCAAAATAAATTGGTTTTTGCTATGTTTTCCATAGCAACCTTTACAGTATCGCTTCATGTAGCACCTCTACGGAAAGGGATCTTTGTCACGAATCTAACGGTGTCTGAAAATTTGTAAAGTTTGCCAAAATAGGGAAGTTACAGCAATTGCAAACTCAAGTTGGTTTTTTTGAATTTTTGGGATATGAATTATGCGATTTTGATGCAATACACTGAAGATTTCAAGGAAATGGGAAATAGTATTGATTCGTCCGGCACCACTACGGAAAGAGAATTTCTTCACGAATCCAACGGTGTCCTCAGAATGTTGAAGTTCGCAAAACTAACGAAGTTACAGCAATTTGAAACTCACGTAGATTTTTTTTGCGTTTTTTTGATATCAATTATGCGATTTTGAGCTTGTTTTTTGAAGAAAAAACATGGGAGTTGCGCAAAACCGATTTTTTTGCCATAATCTTCAATACTCTATACTCAACTCGAAAATTTTTTTCGCATCAAAAATTGAAAATTTTCATAAGGGGTTAGCCTTTGCTAAAAAAATGCAAAAAAAATAAAATGTGAAATTTTAAGTAATTCTGTTTATTTTACGAATCGTCTTCGAATTTCGAACTGCGGAATGCTAGAAAATATTCGAAATTCGAAAAAATGAAGGAGTTACAGCGTAGTTGGCCTTGAAAACGACTTTGAATTTTTACGCCCAAAATAAATTGGTTTTTGCTATGTTTTCCATAGCAACCTTTACAGTATCGCTTCATGTAGCACCTCTACGGAAAGGGATCTTTGTCACGAATCTAACGGTGTCTGAAAATTTGTAAAGTTTGCCAAAATAGGGAAGTTACAGCAATTGCAAACTCAAGTTGGTTTTTTTGAATTTTTGGGATATGAATTATGCGATTTTGATGCAATACACTGAAGATTTCAAGGAAATGGGAAATAGTATTGATTCGTCCGGCACCACTACGGAAAGAGAATTTCTTCACGAATCCAACGGTGTCCTCAGAATGTTGAAGTTCGCAAAACTAACGAAGTTACAGCAATTTGAAACTCACGTAGATTTTTTTTGCGTTTTTTTGATATCAATTATGCGATTTTGAGCTTGTTTTTTGAAGAAAAAACATGGGAGTTGCGCAAAACCGATTTTTTTGCCATAATCTTCAATACTCTATACTCAACTCGAAAATTTTTTTCGCATCAAAAATTGAAAATTTTCATAAGGGGTTAGCCTTTGCTAAAAAAATGCAAAAAAAATAAAATGTGAAATTTTAAGTAATTCTGTTTATTTACGAATCGTCTTCGAATTTCGAACTGCGGAATGCTAGAAAATATTCGAAATTCGAAAAAATGAAGGAGTTACAGCGTAGTTGGCCTTGAAAATGACTTTGAATTTTTACGCCCAAAATAAATTGGTTTTTGCTATGTTTTCCATAGCAACCTTTACAGTATCGCTTCATGTAGCACCTCTACGGAAAGGGATCTTTGTCACGAATCTAACGGTGTCTGAAAATTTGTAAAGTTTGCCAAAATAGGGAAGTTACAGCAATTGCAAACTCAAGTTGGTTTTTTTGAATTTTTGGGATATGAATTATGCGATTTTGATGCAATACACTGAAGATTTCAAGGAAATGGGAAATAGTATTGATTCGTCCGGCACCACTACGGAAAGAGAATTTCTTCACGAATCCAACGGTGTCCTCAGAATGTTGAAGTTCGCAAAACTAACGAAGTTACAGCAATTTGAAACTCACGTAGATTTTTTTTGCGTTTTTTTTTATATCAATTATGCGATTTTGAGCTTGTTTTTTGAAGAAAAAACATGGGAGTTGCGCAAAACCGATTTTTTTGCCATAATCTTCAATACTCTATACTCAACTCGAAAATTTTTTTCGCATCAAAAATTGAAAATTTTCATAAGGGGTTAGCCTTTGCTAAAAAAATGCAAAAAAAATAAAATGTGAAATTTTAAGTAATTCTGTTTATTTTACGAATCGTCTTCGAATTTCGAACTGCGGAATGCTAGAAAATATTCGAAATTCGAAAAAATGAAGGAGTTACAGCGTAGTTGGCCTTGAAAACGACTTTGAATTTTTACGCCCAAAATAAATTGGTTTTTGCTATGTTTTCCATAGCAACCTTTACAGTATCGCTTCATGTAGCACCTCTACGGAAAGGGATCTTTGTCACGAATCTAACGGTGTCTGAAAATTTGTAAAGTTTGCCAAAATAGGGAAGTTACAGCAATTGCAAACTCAAGTTGGTTTTTTTGAATTTTTGGGATATGAATTATGCGATTTTGAATGCAATACACTGAAGATTTCAAGGAAATGGGAAATAGTATTGATTCGTCCGGCACCACTACGGAAAGAGAATTTCTTCACGAATCCAACGGTGTCCTCAGAATGTTGAAGTTCGCAAAACTAACGAAGTTACAGCAA
This sequence comes from Stomoxys calcitrans, assembly GCF_963082655.1. NCBI lineage: Eukaryota > Metazoa > Arthropoda > Insecta > Diptera > Muscidae > Stomoxys > Stomoxys calcitrans. The sequence goes on from NC_081553.1 coordinate 196,333,850, forward strand.
TTTGAAACTCACGTAGATTTTTTTTTGCGTTTTTTTTGATATCAATTATGCGATTTTGAGCTTGTTTTTTGAAGAAAAAACATGGGAGTTGCGCAAAACCGATTTTTTTGCCATAATCTTCAATACTCTATACTCAACTCGAAATTTTTTTCGCATCAAAAATTGAAAATTTTCATAAGGGGTTAGCCTTTGCTAAAAAATGCAAAAAAAAATAAAATGTGAAATTTTAAGTAATTCTGTTTATTTTACGAATCGTCTTCGAATTTCGAACTGCGGAATGCTAGAAAATATTCGAAATTCGAAAAAATGAAGGAGTTACAGCGTAGTTGGCCTTGAAAATGACTTTGAATTTTTACGCCCAAAATAAATTGGTTTTTGCTATGTTTTCCATAGCAACCTTTACAGTATCGCTTCATGTAGCACCTCTACGGAAAGGGATCTTTGTCACGAATCTAACGGTATCTGAAAATTTGTAAAGTTTGCCAAAATAGGGAAGTTACAGCAATTGCAAACTCAAGTTGGTTTTTTTTGAATTTTTGGGATATGAATTATGCGATTTTGATGCAATACACTGAAGATTTCAAGGAAATGGGAAATAATATTGATTCGTCCGGCACCACTACGGAAAGAGAATTTCTTTACGAATCCAACGGTGTCCTCAGAATGTTGAAGTTCGCAAAACTAACGAAGTTACAGCAATTTGAAACTCACGTAGATTTTTTTTGCGTTTTTTTGATATCAATTATGCGATTTTGAGCTTGTTTTTTGAAGAAAAAACATGGGAGTTGCGCAAAACCGATTTTTTTGCCATAATCTTCAATACTCTATACTCAACTCGAAAATTTTTTTCGCATCAAAAATTGAAAATTTTCATAAGGGGTTAGCCTTTGCTAAAAAAATGCAAAAAAAATAAAATGTGAAATTTTAAGTAATTCTGTTTATTTTACGAATCGTCTTCGAATTTCGAACTGCGGAATGCTAGAAAATATTCGAAATTCGAAAAAATGAAGGAGTTACAGCGTAGTTGGCCTTGATAACGACTTTGAATTTTTACGCCCAAAATAAATTGGTTTTTGCTATGTTTTCCATAGCAACCTTTACAGTATCGCTTCATGTAGCACCTCTACGGAAAGGGATCTTTGTCACGAATCTAACGGTGTCTGAAAATTTGTAAAGTTTGCCAAAATAGGGAAGTTACAGCAATTGCAAACTCAAGTTGGTTTTTTTGAATTTTTGGGATATGAATTATGCGATTTTGATGCAATACACTGAAGATTTCAAGGAAATGGGAAATAGTATTGATTCGTCCGGCACCACTACGGAAAGAGAATTTCTTCACGAATCCAACGGTGTCCTCAGAATGTTGAAGTTCGCAAAACTAACGAAGTTACAGCAATTTGAAACTCACGTAGATTTTTTTTGCGTTTTTTTGATATCAATTATGCGATTTTGAGCTTGTTTTTTGAAGAAAAAACATGGGAGTTGCGCAAAACCGATTTTTTTGCCATAATCTTCAATACTCTATACTCAACTCGAAAATTTTTTTCGCATCAAAAATTGAAAATTTTCATAAGGGGTTAGCCTTTGCTAAAAAAATGCAAAAAAAATAAAATGTGAAATTTTAAGTAATTCTGTTTATTTTACGAATCGTCTTCGAATTTCGAACTGCGGAATGCTAGAAAATATTCGAAATTCGAAAAAATGAAGGAGTTACAGCGTAGTTGGCCTTGAAAACGACTTTGAATTTTTACGCCCAAAATAAATTGGTTTTTGCTATGTTTTCCATAGCAACCTTTACAGTATCGCTTCATGTAGCACCTCTACGGAAAGGGATCTTTGTCACGAATCTAACGGTGTCTGAAAATTTGTAAAGTTTGCCAAAATAGGGAAGTTACAGCAATTGCAAACTCAAGTTGGTTTTTTTGAATTTTTGGGATATGAATTATGCGATTTTGATGCAATACACTGAAGATTTCAAGGAAATGGGAAATAGTATTGATTCGTCCGGCACCACTACGGAAAGAGAATTTCTTCACGAATCCAACGGTGTCCTCAGAATGTTGAAGTTCGCAAAACTAACGAAGTTACAGCAATTTGAAACTCACGTAGATTTTTTTTGCGTTTTTTTGATATCAATTATGCGATTTTGAGCTTGTTTTTTGAAGAAAAAACATGGGAGTTGCGCAAAACCGATTTTTTTGCCATAATCTTCAATACTCTATACTCAACTCGAAAATTTTTTTCGCATCAAAAATTGAAAATTTTCATAAGGGGTTAGCCTTTGCTAAAAAAATGCAAAAAAAATAAAATGTGAAATTTTAAGTAATTCTGTTTATTTTACGAATCGTCTTCGAATTTCGAACTGCGGAATGCTAGAAAATATTCGAAATTCGAAAAAATGAAGGAGTTACAGCGTAGTTGGCCTTGAAAACGACTTTGAATTTTTACGCCCAAAATAAATTGGTTTTTGCTATGTTTTCCATAGCAACCTTTACAGTATCGCTTCATGTAGCACCTCTACGGAAAGGGATCTTTGTCACGAATCTAACGGTGTCTGAAAATTTGTAAAGTTTGCCAAAATAGGGAAGTTACAGCAATTGCAAACTCAAGTTGGTTTTTTTGAATTTTTGGGATATGAATTATGCGATTTTGATGCAATACACTGAAGATTTCAAGGAAATGGGAAATAGTATTGATTCGTCCGGCACCACTACGGAAAGAGAATTTCTTCACGAATCCAACGGTGTCCTCAGAATGTTGAAGTTCGCAAAACTAACGAAGTTACAGCAATTTGAAACTCACGTAGATTTTTTTTGCGTTTTTTTGATATCAATTATGCGATTTTGAGCTTGTTTTTTGAAGAAAAAACATGGGAGTTGCGCAAAACCGATTTTTTTGCCATAATCTTCAATACTCTATACTCAACTCGAAAATTTTTTTCGCATCAAAAATTGAAAATTTTCATAAGGGGTTAGCCTTTGCTAAAAAAATGCAAAAAAAATAAAATGTGAAATTTTAAGTAATTCTGTTTATTTTACGAATCGTCTTCGAATTTCGAACTGCGGAATGCTAGAAAATATTCGAAATTCGAAAAAATGAAGGAGTTACAGCGTAGTTGGCCTTGAAAACGACTTTGAATTTTTACGCCCAAAATAAATTGGTTTTTGCTATGTTTTCCATAGCAACCTTTACAGTATCGCTTCATGTAGCACCTCTACGGAAAGGGATCTTTGTCACGAATCTAACGGTGTCTGAAAATTTGTAAAGTTTGCCAAAATAGGGAAGTTACAGCAATTGCAAACTCAAGTTGGTTTTTTTGAATTTTTGGGATATGAATTATGCGATTTTGATGCAATACACTGAAGATTTCAAGGAAATGGGAAATAGTATTGATTCGTCCGGCACCACTACGGAAAGAGAATTTCTTCACGAATCCAACGGTGTCCTCAGAATGTTGAAGTTCGCAAAACTAACGAAGTTACAGCAATTTGAAACTCACGTAGATTTTTTTTGCGTTTTTTTGATATCAATTATGCGATTTTGAGCTTGTTTTTTGAAGAAAAAACATGGGAGTTGCGCAAAACCGATTTTTTTGCCATAATCTTCAATACTCTATACTCAACTCGAAAATTTTTTTCGCATCAAAAATTGAAAATTTTCATAAGGGGTTAGCCTTTGCTAAAAAAATGCAAAAAAAATAAAATGTGAAATTTTAAGTAATTCTGTTTATTTTACGAATCGTCTTCGAATTTCGAACTGCGGAATGCTAGAAAATATTCGAAATTCGAAAAAATGAAGGAGTTACAGCGTAGTTGGCCTTGAAAACGACTTTGAATTTTTACGCCCAAAATAAATTGGTTTTTGCTATGTTTTCCATAGCAACCTTTACAGTATCGCTTCATGTAGCACCTCTACGGAAAGGGATCTTTGTCACGAATCTAACGGTGTCTGAAAATTTGTAAAGTTTGCCAAAATAGGGAAGTTACAGCAATTGCAAACTCAAGTTGGTTTTTTTGAATTTTTGGGATATGAATTATGCGATTTTGATGCAATACACTGAAGATTTCAAGGAAATGGGAAATAGTATTGATTCGTCCGGCACCACTACGGAAAGAGAATTTCTTCACGAATCCAACGGTGTCCTCAGAATGTTGAAGTTCGCAAAACTAACGAAGTTACAGCAATTTGAAACTCACGTAGATTTTTTTTGCGTTTTTTTGATATCAATTATGCGATTTTGAGCTTGTTTTTTGAAGAAAAAACATGGGAGTTGCGCAAAACCGATTTTTTTGCCATAATCTTCAATACTCTATACTCAACTCGAAAATTTTTTTCGCATCAAAAATTGAAAATTTTCATAAGGGGTTAGCCTTTGCTAAAAAAATGCAAAAAAAATAAAATGTGAAATTTTAAGTAATTCTGTTTATTTTACGAATCGTCTTCGAATTTCGAACTGCGGAATGCTAGAAAATATTCGAAATTCGAAAAAATGAAGGAGTTACAGCGTAGTTGGCCTTGAAAACGACTTTGAATTTTTACGCCCAAAATAAATTGGTTTTTGCTATGTTTTCCATAGCAACCTTTACAGTATCGCTTCATGTAGCACCTCTACGGAAAGGGATCTTTGTCACGAATCTAACGGTGTCTGAAAATTTGTAAAGTTTGCCAAAATAGGGAAGTTACAGCAATTGCAAACTCAAGTTGGTTTTTTTGAATTTTTGGGATATGAATTATGCGATTTTGATGCAATACACTGAAGATTTCAAGGAAATGGGAAATAGTATTGATTCGTCCGGCACCACTACGGAAAGAGAATTTCTTCACGAATCCAACGGTGTCCTCAGAATGTTGAAGTTCGCAAAACTAACGAAGTTACAGCAATTTGAAACTCACGTAGATTTTTTTTGCGTTTTTTTGATATCAATTATGCGATTTTGAGCTTGTTTTTTGAAGAAAAAACATGGGAGTTGCGCAAAACCGATTTTTTTGCCATAATCTTCAATACTCTATACTCAACTCGAAAATTTTTTTCGCATCAAAAATTGAAAATTTTCATAAGGGGTTAGCCTTTGCTAAAAAAATGCAAAAAAAATAAAATGTGAAATTTTAAGTAATTCTGTTTATTTTACGAATCGTCTTCGAATTTCGAACTGCGGAATGCTAGAAAATATTCGAAATTCGAAAAAATGAAGGAGTTACAGCGTAGTTGGCCTTGAAAATGACTTTGAATTTTTACGCCCAAAATAAATTGGTTTTTGCTATGTTTTCCATAGCAACCTTTACAGTATCGCTTCATGTAGCACCTCTACGGAAAGGGATCTTTGTCACGAATCTAACGGTGTCTGAAAATTTGTAAAGTTTGCCAAAATAGGGAAGTTACAGCAATTGCAAACTCAAGTTGGTTTTTTTGAATTTTTGGGATATGAATTATGCGATTTTGATGCAATACACTGAAGATTTCAAGGAAATGGGAAATAATATTGATTCGTCCGGCACCACTACGGAAAGAGAATTTCTTTACGAATCCAACGGTGTCCTCAGAATGTTGAAGTTCGCAAAACTAACGAAGTTACAGCAATTTGAAACTCACGTAGATTTTTTTTGCGTTTTTTTGATATCAATTATGCGATTTTGAGCTTGTTTTTTGAAGAAAAAACATGGGAGTTGCGCAAAACCGATTTTTTTGCCATAATCTTCAATACTCTATACTCAACTCGAAAATTTTTTTCGCATCAAAAATTGAAAATTTTCATAAGGGGTTAGCCTTTGCTAAAAAAATGCAAAAAAAATAAAATGTGAAATTTTAAGTAATTCTGTTTATTTTACGAATCGTCTTCGAATTTCGAACTGCGGAATGCTAGAAAATATTCGAAATTCGAAAAAATGAAGGAGTTACAGCGTAGTTGGCCTTGAAAATGACTTTGAATTTTTACGCCCAAAATAAATTGGTTTTTGCTATGTTTTCCATAGCAACCTTTACAGTATCGCTTCATGTAGCACCTCTACGGAAAGGGATCTTTGTCACGAATCTAACGGTGTCTGAAAATTTGTAAAGTTTGCCAAAATAGGGAAGTTACAGCAATTGCAAACTCAAGTTGGTTTTTTTGAATTTTTGGGATATGAATTATGCGATTTTGATGCAATACACTGAAGATTTCAAGGAAATGGGAAATAATATTGATTCGTCCGGCACCACTACGGAAAGAGAATTTCTTTACGAATCCAACGGTGTCCTCAGAATGTTGAAGTTCGCAAAACTAACGAAGTTACAGCAATTTGAAACTCACGTAGATTTTTTTTGCGTTTTTTTGATATCAATTATGCGATTTTGAGCTTGTTTTTTGAAGAAAAAACATGGGAGTTGCGCAAAACCGATTTTTTTGCCATAATCTTCAATACTCTATACTCAACTCGAAAATTTTTTTCGCATCAAAAATTGAAAATTTTCATAAGGGGTTAGCCTTTGCTAAAAAAATGCAAAAAAAATAAAATGTGAAATTTTAAGTAATTCTGTTTATTTTACGAATCGTCTTCGAATTTCGAACTGCGGAATGCTAGAAAATATTCGAAATTCGAAAAAATGAAGGAGTTACAGCGTAGTTGGCCTTGAAAACGACTTTGAATTTTTACGCCCAAAATAAATTGGTTTTTGCTATGTTTTCCATAGCAACCTTTACAGTATCGCTTCATGTAGCACCTCTACGGAAAGGGATCTTTGTCACGAATCTAACGGTGTCTGAAAATTTGTAAAGTTTGCCAAAATAGGGAAGTTACAGCAATTGCAAACTCAAGTTGGTTTTTTTGAATTTTTGGGATATGAATTATGCGATTTTGATGCAATACACTGAAGATTTCAAGGAAATGGGAAATAGTATTGATTCGTCCGGCACCACTACGGAAAGAGAATTTCTTCACGAATCCAACGGTGTCCTCAGAATGTTGAAGTTCGCAAAACTAACGAAGTTACAGCAATTTGAAACTCACGTAGATTTTTTTTGCGTTTTTTTGATATCAATTATGCGATTTTGAGCTTGTTTTTTGAAGAAAAAACATGGGAGTTGCGCAAAACCGATTTTTTTGCCATAATCTTCAATACTCTATACTCAACTCGAAAATTTTTTTCGCATCAAAAATTGAAAATTTTCATAAGGGGTTAGCCTTTGCTAAAAAAATGCAAAAAAAATAAAATGTGAAATTTTAAGTAATTCTGTTTATTTTACGAATCGTCTTCGAATTTCGAACTGCGGAATGCTAGAAAATATTCGAAATTCGAAAAAATGAAGGAGTTACAGCGTAGTTGGCCTTGAAAACGACTTTGAATTTTTACGCCCAAAATAAATTGGTTTTTGCTATGTTTTCCATAGCAACCTTTACAGTATCGCTTCATGTAGCACCTCTACGGAAAGGGATCTTTGTCACGAATCTAACGGTGTCTGAAAATTTGTAAAGTTTGCCAAAATAGGGAAGTTACAGCAATTGCAAACTCAAGTTGGTTTTTTTGAATTTTTGGGATATGAATTATGCGATTTTGATGCAATACACTGAAGATTTCAAGGAAATGGGAAATAATATTGATTCGTCCGGCACCACTACGGAAAGAGAATTTCTTTACGAATCCAACGGTGTCCTCAGAATGTTGAAGTTCGCAAAACTAACGAAGTTACAGCAATTTGAAACTCACGTAGATTTTTTTTGCGTTTTTTTGATATCAATTATGCGATTTTGAGCTTGTTTTTTGAAGAAAAAACATGGGAGTTGCGCAAAACCGATTTTTTTGCCATAATCTTCAATACTCTATACTCAACTCGAAAATTTTTTTCGCATCAAAAATTGAAAATTTTCATAAGGGGTTAGCCTTTGCTAAAAAAATGCAAAAAAAATAAAATGTGAAATTTTAAGTAATTCTGTTTATTTTACGAATCGTCTTCGAATTTCGAACTGCGGAATGCTAGAAAATATTCGAAATTCGAAAAAATGAAGGAGTTACAGCGTAGTTGGCCTTGAAAACGACTTTGAATTTTTACGCCCAAAATAAATTGGTTTTTGCTATGTTTTCCATAGCAACCTTTACAGTATCGCTTCATGTAGCACCTCTACGGAAAGGGATCTTTGTCACGAATCTAACGGTGTCTGAAAATTTGTAAAGTTTGCCAAAATAGGGAAGTTACAGCAATTGCAAACTCAAGTTGGTTTTTTTGAATTTTTGGGATATGAATTATGCGATTTTGATGCAATACACTGAAGATTTCAAGGAAATGGGAAATAGTATTGATTCGTCCGGCACCACTACGGAAAGAGAATTTCTTCACGAATCCAACGGTGTCCTCAGAATGTTGAAGTTCGCAAAACTAACGAAGTTACAGCAATTTGAAACTCACGTAGATTTTTTTTGCGTTTTTTTGATATCAATTATGCGATTTTGAGCTTGTTTTTTGAAGAAAAAACATGGGAGTTGCGCAAAACCGATTTTTTTGCCATAATCTTCAATACTCTATACTCAACTCGAAAATTTTTTTCGCATCAAAAATTGAAAATTTTCATAAGGGGTTAGCCTTTGCTAAAAAAATGCAAAAAAAATAAAATGTGAAATTTTAAGTAATTCTGTTTATTTTACGAATCGTCTTCGAATTTCGAACTGCGGAATGCTAGAAAATATTCGAAATTCGAAAAAATGAAGGAGTTACAGCGTAGTTGGCCTTGAAAATGACTTTGAATTTTTACGCCCAAAATAAATTGGTTTTTGCTATGTTTTCCATAGCAACCTTTACAGTATCGCTTCATGTAGCACCTCTACGGAAAGGGATCTTTGTCACGAATCTAACGGTGTCTGAAAATTTGTAAAGTTTGCCAAAATAGGGAAGTTACAGCAATTGCAAACTCAAGTTGGTTTTTTTGAATTTTTGGGATATGAATTATGCGATTTTGATGCAATACACTGAAGATTTCAAGGAAATGGGAAATAATATTGATTCGTCCGGCACCACTACGGAAAGAGAATTTCTTTACGAATCCAACGGTGTCCTCAGAATGTTGAAGTTCGCAAAACTAACGAAGTTACAGCAATTTGAAACTCACGTAGATTTTTTTTGCGTTTTTTTGATATCAATTATGCGATTTTGAGCTTGTTTTTTGAAGAAAAAACATGGGAGTTGCGCAAAACCGATTTTTTTGCCATAATCTTCAATACTCTATACTCAACTCGAAATAAAATGTGAAATTTTAAGTAATTCTGTTTATTTTACGAATCGTCTTCGAATTTCGAACTGCGGAATGCTAGAAAATATTCGAAATTCGAAAAAATGAAGGAGTTACAGCGTAGTTGGCCTTGAAAACGACTTTGAATTTTTACGCCCAAAATAAATTGGTTTTTGCTATGTTTTCCATAGCAACCTTTACAGTATCGCTTCATGTAGCACCTCTACGGAAAGGGATCTTTGTCACGAATCTAACGGTGTCTGAAAATTTGTAAAGTTTGCCAAAATAGGGAAGTTACAGCAATTGCAAACTCAAGTTGGTTTTTTTGAATTTTTGGGATATGAATTATGCGATTTTGATGCAATACACTGAAGATTTCAAGGAAATGGGAAATAGTATTGATTCGTCCGGCACCACTACGGAAAGAGAATTTCTTCACGAATCCAACGGTGTCCTCAGAATGTTGAAGTTCGCAAAACTAACGAAGTTACAGCAATTTGAAACTCACGTAGATTTTTTTTGCGTTTTTTTGATATCAATTATGCGATTTTGAGCTTGTTTTTTGAAGAAAAAACATGGGAGTTGCGCAAAACCGATTTTTTTCCCATAATCTGCAATACTCTATACTCAACTCGAAAATTTTTTTCGCATCAAAAATTGAAAATTTTCATAAGGGGTTAGCCTTTGCTAAAAAAATGCAAAAAAAATAAAATGTGAAATTTTAAGTAATTCTGTTTATTTTACGAATCGTCTTCGAATTTCGAACTGCGGAATGCTAGAAAATATTCGAAATTCGAAAAAATGAAGGAGTTACAGCGTAGTTGGCCTTGAAAACGACTTTGAATTTTTACGCCCAAAATAAATTGGTTTTTGCTATGTTTTCCATAGCAACCTTTACAGTATCGCTTCATGTAGCACCTCTACGGAAAGGGATCTTTGTCACGAATCTAACGGTGTCTGAAAATTTGTAAAGTTTGCCAAAATAGGGAAGTTACAGCAATTGCAAACTCAAGTTGGTTTTTTTGAATTTTTGGGATATGAATTATGCGATTTTGATGCAATACACTGAAGATTTCAAGGAAATGGGAAATAGTATTGATTCGTCCGGCACCACTACGGAAAGAGAATTTCTTCACGAATCCAACGGTGTCCTCAGAATGTTGAAGTTCGCAAAACTAACGAAGTTACAGCAATTTGAAACTCACGTAGATTTTTTTTGCGTTTTTTTGATATCAATTATGCGATTTTGAGCTTGTTTTTTGAAGAAAAAACATGGGAGTTGCGCAAAACCGATTTTTTTGCCATAATCTTCAATACTCTATACTCAACTCGAAAATTTTTTTCGCATCAAAAATTGAAAATTTTGCTAAAAAAATGCAAAAAAAATAAAATGTGAAATTTTAAGTAATTCTGTTTATTTTACGAATCGTCTTCGAATTTCGAACTGCGGAATGCTAGAAAATATTCGAAATTCGAAAAAATGAAGGAGTTACAGCGTAGTTGGCCTTGAAAATGACTTTGAATTTTTACGCCCAAAATAAATTGGTTTTTGCTATGTTTTCCATAGCAACCTTTACAGTATCGCTTCATGTAGCACCTCTACGGAAAGGGATCTTTGTCACGAATCTAACGGTGTCTGAAAATTTGTAAAGTTTGCCAAAATAGGGAAGTTACAGCAATTGCAAACTCAAGTTGGTTTTTTTTAATTTTTGGGATATGAATTATGCGATTTTGATGCAATACACTGAAGATTTCAAGGAAATGGGAAATAATATTGATTCGTCCGGCACCACTACGGAAAGAGAATTTCTTTACGAATCCAACGGTGTCCTCAGAATGTTGAAGTTCGCAAAACTAACGAAGTTACAGCAATTTGAAACTCACGTAGATTTTTTTTGCGTTTTTTTGATATCAATTATGCGATTTTGAGCTTGTTTTTTGAAGAAAAAACATGGGAGTTGCGCAAAACCGATTTTTTTGCCATAATCTTCAATACTCTATACTCAACTCGAAAATTTTTTTCGCATCAAAAATTGAAAATTTTCATAAGGGGTTAGCCTTTGCTAAAAAAATGCAAAAAAAATAAAATGTGAAATTTTAAGTAATTCTGTTTATTTTACGAATCGTCTTCGAATTTCGAACTGCGGAATGCTAGAAAATATTCGAAATTCGAAAAAATGAAGGAGTTACAGCGTAGTTGGCCTTGAAAACGACTTTGAATTTTTACGCCCAAAATAAATTGGTTTTTGCTATGTTTTCCATAGCAACCTTTACAGTATCGCTTCATGTAGCACCTCTACGGAAAGGGATCTTTGTCACGAATCTAACGGTGTCTGAAAATTTGTAAAGTTTGCCAAAATAGGGAAGTTACAGCAATTGCAAACTCAAGTTGGTTTTTTTGAATTTTTGGGATATGAATTATGCGATTTTGATGCAATACACTGAAGATTTCAAGGAAATGGGAAATAGTATTGATTCGTCCGGCACCACTACGGAAAGAGAATTTCTTCACGAATCCAACGGTGTCCTCAGAATGTTGAAGTTCGCAAAACTAACGAAGTTACAGCAATTTGAAACTCACGTAGATTTTTTTTGCGTTTTTTTGATATCAATTATGCGATTTTGAGCTTGTTTTTTGAAGAAAAAACATGGGAGTTGCGCAAAACCGATTTTTTTGCCATAATCTTCAATACTCTATACTCAACTCGAAAATTTTTTTCGCATCAAAAATTGAAAATTTTCATAAGGGGTTAGCCTTTGCTAAAAAAATGCAAAAAAAATAAAATGTGAAATTTTAAGTAATTCTGTTTATTTTACGAATCGTCTTCGAATTTCGAACTGCGGAATGCTAGAAAATATTCGAAATTCGAAAAAATGAAGGAGTTACAGCGTAGTTGGCCTTGAAAACGACTTTGAATTTTTACGCCCAAAATAAATTGGTTTTTGCTATGTTTTCCATAGCAACCTTTACAGTATCGCTTCATGTAGCACCTCTACGGAAAGGGATCTTTGTCACGAATCTAACGGTGTCTGAAAATTTGTAAAGTTTGCCAAAATAGGGAAGTTACAGCAATTGCAAACTCAAGTTGGTTTTTTTGAATTTTTGGGATATGAATTATGCGATTTTGATGCAATACACTGAAGATTTCAAGGAAATGGGAAATAGTATTGATTCGTCCGGCACCACTACGGAAAGAGAATTTCTTCACGAATCCAACGGTGTCCTCAGAATGTTGAAGTTCGCAAAACTAACGAAGTTACAGCAATTTGAAACTCACGTAGATTTTTTTTGCGTTTTTTTGATATCAATTATGCGATTTTGAGCTTGTTTTTTGAAGAAAAAACATGGGAGTTGCGCAAAACCGATTTTTTTGCCATAATCTTCAATACTCTATACTCAACTCGAAAATTTTTTTCGCATCAAAAATTGAAAATTTTCATAAGGGGTTAGCCTTTGCTAAAAAAATGCAAAAAAAATAAAATGTGAAATTTTAAGTAATTCTGTTTATTTTACGAATCGTCTTCGAATTTCGAACTGCGGAATGCTAGAAAATATTCGAAATTCGAAAAAATGAAGGAGTTACAGCGTAGTTGGCCTTGAAAACGACTTTGAATTTTTACGCCCAAAATAAATTGGTTTTTGCTATGTTTTCCATAGCAACCTTTACAGTATCGCTTCATGTAGCACCTCTACGGAAAGGGATCTTTGTCACGAATCTAACGGTGTCTGAAAATTTGTAAAGTTTGCCAAAATAGGGAAGTTACAGCAATTGCAAACTCAAGTTGGTTTTTTTGAATTTTTGGGATATGAATTATGCGATTTTGATGCAATACACTGAAGATTTCAAGGAAATGGGAAATAGTATTGATTCGTCCGGCACCACTACGGAAAGAGAATTTCTTCACGAATCCAACGGTGTCCTCAGAATGTTGAAGTTCGCAAAACTAACGAAGTTACAGCAATTTGAAACTCACGTAGATTTTTTTTGCGTTTTTTTGATATCAATTATGCGATTTTGAGCTTGTTTTTTGAAGAAAAAACATGGGAGTTGCGCAAAACCGATTTTTTTGCCATAATCTTCAATACTCTATACTCAACTCGAAAATTTTTTTCGCATCAAAAATTGAAAATTTTCATAAGGGGTTAGCCTTTGCTAAAAAAATGCAAAAAAAATAAAATGTGAAATTTTAAGTAATTCTGTTTATTTTACGAATCGTCTTCGAATTTCGAACTGCGGAATGCTAGAAAATATTCGAAATTCGAAAAAATGAAGGAGTTACAGCGTAGTTGGCCTTGAAAACGACTTTGAATTTTTACGCCCAAAATAAATTGGTTTTTGCTATGTTTTCCATAGCAACCTTTACAGTATCGCTTCATGTAGCACCTCTACGGAAAGGGATCTTTGTCACGAATCTAACGGTGTCTGAAAATTTGTAAAGTTTGCCAAAATAGGGAAGTTACAGCAATTGCAAACTCAAGTTGGTTTTTTTGAATTTTTGGGATATGAATTATGCGATTTTGATGCAATACACTGAAGATTTCAAGGAAATGGGAAATAGTATTGATTCGTCCGGCACCACTACGGAAAGAGAATTTCTTCACGAATCCAACGGTGTCCTCAGAATGTTGAAGTTCGCAAAACTAACGAAGTTACAGCAATTTGAAACTCACGTAGATTTTTTTTGCGTTTTTTTGATATCAATTATGCGATTTTGAGCTTGTTTTTTGAAGAAAAAACATGGGAGTTGCGCAAAACCGATTTTTTTGCCATAATCTTCAATACTCTATACTCAACTCGAAAATTTTTTTCGCATCAAAAATTGAAAATTTTCATAAGGGGTTAGCCTTTGCTAAAAAAATGCAAAAAAAATAAAATGTGAAATTTTAAGTAATTCTGTTTATTTTACGAATCGTCTTCGAATTTCGAACTGCGGAATGCTAGAAAATATTCGAAATTCGAAAAAATGAAGGAGTTACAGCGTAGTTGGCCTTGAAAACGACTTTGAATTTTTACGCCCAAAATAAATTGGTTTTTGCTATGTTTTCCATAGCAACCTTTACAGTATCGCTTCATGTAGCACCTCTACGGAAAGGGATCTTTGTCACGAATCTAACGGTGTCTGAAAATTTGTAAAGTTTGCCAAAATAGGGAAGTTACAGCAATTGCAAACTCAAGTTGGTTTTTTTGAATTTTTGGGATATGAATTATGAGATTTTGATGCAATACACTGAAGATTTCAAGGAAATGGGAAATAGTATTGATTCGTCCGGCACCACTACGGAAAGAGAATTTCTTCACGAATCCAACGGTGTCCTCAGAATGTTGAAGTTCGCAAAACTAACGAAGTTACAGCAATTTGAAACTCACGTAGATTTTTTTTGCGTTTTTTTGATATCAATTATGCGATTTTGAGCTTGTTTTTTGAAGAAAAAACATGGGAGTTGCGCAAAACCGATTTTTTTGCCATAATCTTCAATACTCTATACTCAACTCGAAAATTTTTTTCGCATCAAAAATTGAAAATTTTCATAAGGGGTTAGCCTTTGCTAAAAAAATGCAAAAAAAATAAAATGTGAAATTTTAAGTAATTCTGTTTATTTTACGAATCGTCTTCGAATTTCGAACTGCGGAATGCTAGAAAATATTCGAAATTCGAAAAAATGAAGGAGTTACAGCGTAGTTGGCCTTGAAAACGACTTTGAATTTTTACGCCCAAAATAAATTGGTTTTTGCTATGTTTTCCATAGCAACCTTTACAGTATCGCTTCATGTAGCACCTCTACGGAAAGGGATCTTTGTCACGAATCTAACGGTGTCTGAAAATTTGTAAAGTTTGCCAAAATAGGGAAGTTACAGCAATTGCAAACTCAAGTTGGTTTTTTTGAATTTTTGGGATATGAATTATGCGATTTTGATGCAATACACTGAAGATTTCAAGGAAATGGGAAATAGTATTGATTCGTCCGGCACCACTACGGAAAGAGAATTTCTTCACGAATCCAACGGTGTCCTCAGAATGTTGAAGTTCGCAAAACTAACGAAGTTACAGCAATTTGAAACTCACGTAGATTTTTTTTGCGTTTTTTTGATATCAATTATGCGATTTTGAGCTTGTTTTTTGAAGAAAAAACATGGGAGTTGCGCAAAACCGATTTTTTTGCCATAATCTTCAATACTCTATACTCAACTCGAAAATTTTTTTCGCATCAAAAATTGAAAATTTTCATAAGGGGTTAGCCTTTGCTAAAAAAATGCAAAAAAAATAAAATGTGAAATTTTAAGTAATTCTGTTTATTTTACGAATCGTCTTCGAATTTCGAACTGCGGAATGCTAGAAAATATTCGAAATTCGAAAAAATGAAGGAGTTACAGCGTAGTTGGCCTTGAAAACGACTTTGAATTTTTACGCCCAAAATAAATTGGTTTTTGCTATGTTTTCCATAGCAACCTTTACAGTATCGCTTCATGTAGCACCTCTACGGAAAGGGATCTTTGTCACGAATCTAACGGTGTCCGAAAATTTGTAAAGTTTGCCAAAATAGGGAAGTTACAGCAATTGCAAACTCAAGTTGGTTTTTTTGAATTTTTGGGATATGAATTATGCGATTTTGATGCAATACACTGAAGATTTCAAGGAAATGGGAAATAGTATTGATTCGTCCGGCACCACTACGGAAAGAGAATTTCTTCACGAATCCAACGGTGTCCTCAGAATGTTGAAGTTCGCAAAACTAACGAAGTTACAGCAATTTGAAACTCACGTAGATTTTTTTTGCGTTTTTTTGATATCAATTATGCGATTTTGAGCTTGTTTTTTGAAGAAAAAACATGGGAGTTGCGCAAAACCGATTTTTTTGCCATAATCTTCAATACTCTATACTCAACTCGAAAATTTTTTTCGCATCAAAAATTGAAAATTTTCATAAGGGGTTAGCCTTTGCTAAAAAAATGCAAAAAAAATAAAATGTGAAATTTTAAGTAATTCTGTTTATTTTACGAATCGTCTTCGAATTTCGAACTGCGGAATGCTAGAAAATATTCGAAATTCGAAAAAATGAAGGAGTTACAGCGTAGTTGGCCTTGAAAACGACTTTGAATTTTTACGCCCAAAATAAATTGGTTTTTGCTATGTTTTCCATAGCAACCTTTACAGTATCGCTTCATGTAGCACCTCTACGGAAAGGGATCTTTGTCACGAATCTAACGGTGTCTGAAAATTTGTAAAGTTTGCCAAAATAGGGAAGTTACAGCAATTGCAAACTCAAGTTGGTTTTTTTGAATTTTTGGGATATGAATTATGCGATTTTGATGCAATACACTGAAGATTTCAAGGAAATGGGAAATAGTATTGATTCGTCCGGCACCACTACGGAAAGAGAATTTCTTCACGAATCCAACGGTGTCCTCAGAATGTTGAAGTTCGCAAAACTAACGAAGTTACAGCAATTTGAAACTCACGTAGATTTTTTTTGCGTTTTTTTGATATCAATTATGCGATTTTGAGCTTGTTTTTTGAAGAAAAAACATGGGAGTTGCGCAAAACCGATTTTTTTGCCATAATCTTCAATACTCTATACTCAACTCGAAAATTTTTTTCGCATCAAAAATTGAAAATTTTCATAAGGGGTTAGCCTTTGCTAAAAAAATGCAAAAAAAATAAAATGTGAAATTTTAAGTAATTCTGTTTATTTTACGAATCGTCTTCGAATTTCGAACTGCGGAATGCTAGAAAATATTCGAAATTCGAAAAAATGAAGGAGTTACAGCGTAGTTGGCCTTGAAAATGACTTTGAATTTTTACGCCCAAAATAAATTGGTTTTTGCTATGTTTTCCATAGCAACCTTTACAGTATCGCTTCATGTAGCACCTCTACGGAAAGGGATCTTTGTCACGAATCTAACGGTGTCTGAAAATTTGTAAAGTTTGCCAAAATAGGGAAGTTACAGCAATTGCAAACTCAAGTTGGTTTTTTTGAATTTTTGGGATATGAATTATGCGATTTTGATGCAATACACTGAAGATTTCAAGGAAATGGGAAATAGTATTGATTCGTCCGGCACCACTACGGAAAGAGAATTTCTTCACGAATCCAACGGTGTCCTCAGAATGTTGAAGTTCGCAAAACTAACGAAGTTACAGCAATTTGAAACTCACGTAGATTTTTTTTGCGTTTTTTTGATATCAATTATGCGATTTTGAGCTTGTTTTTTGAAGAAAAAACATGGGAGTTGCGCAAAACCGATTTTTTTGCCATAATCTTCAATACACTATACTCAACTCGAAAATTTTTTTCGCATCAAAAATTGAAAATTTTCATAAGGGGTTAGCCTTTGCTAAAAAAATGCAAAAAAAAATAAAATGTGAAATTTTAAGTAATTCTGTTTATTTTACGAATCGTCTTCGAATTTCGAACTGCGGAATGCTAGAAAATATTCGAAATTCGAAAAAATGAAGGAGTTACAGCGTAGTTGGCCTTGAAAACGACTTTGAATTTTTACGCCCAAAATAAATTGGTTTTTGCTATGTTTTCCATAGCAACCTTTACAGTATCGCTTCATGTAGCACCTCTACGGAAAGGGATCTTTGTCACGAATCTAACGGTGTCTGAAAATTTGTAAAGTTTGCCAAAATAGGGAAGTTACAGCAATTGCAAACTCAAGTTGGTTTTTTTGAATTTTTGGGATATGAATTATGCGATTTTGATGCAATACACTGAAGATTTCAAGGAAATGGGAAATAGTATTGATTCGTCCGGCACCACTACGGAAAGAGAATTTCTTCACGAATCCAACGGTGTCCTCAGAATGTTGAAGTTCGCAAAACTAACGAAGTTACAGCAATTTGAAACTCACGTAGATTTTTTTTGCGTTTTTTTGATATCAATTATGCGATTTTGAGCTTGTTTTTTGAAGAAAAAACATGGGAGTTGCGCAAAACCGATTTTTTTGCCATAATCTTCAATACTCTATACTCAACTCGAAAATTTTTTTCGCATCAAAAATTGAAAATTTTCATAAGGGGTTAGCCTTTGCTAAAAAAATGCAAAAAAAATAAAATGTGAAATTTTAAGTAATTCTGTTTATTTTACGAATCGTCTTCGAATTTCGAACTGCGGAATGCTAGAAAATATTCGAAATTCGAAAAAATGAAGGAGTTACAGCGTAGTTGGCCTTGAAAATGACTTTGAATTTTTACGCCCAAAATAAATTGGTTTTTGCTATGTTTTCCATAGCAACCTTTACAGTATCGCTTCATGTAGCACCTCTACGGAAAGGGATCTTTGTCACGAATCTAACGGTGTCTGAAAATTTGTAAAGTTTGCCAAAATAGGGAAGTTACAGCAATTGCAAACTCAAGTTGGTTTTTTTGAATTTTTGGGATATGAATTATGCGATTTTGATGCAATACACTGAAGATTTCAAGGAAATGGGAAATAATATTGATTCGTCCGGCACCACTACGGAAAGAGAATTTCTTTACGAATCCAACGGTGTCCTCAGAATGTTGAAGTTCGCAAAACTAACGAAGTTACAGCAATTTGAAACTCACGTAGATTTTTTTTGCGTTTTTTTGATATCAATTATGCGATTTTGAGCTTGTTTTTTGAAGAAAAAACATGGGAGTTGCGCAAAACCGATTTTTTTGCCATAATCTTCAATACTCTATACTCAACTCGAAAATTTTTTTCGCATCAAAAATTGAAAATTTTCATAAGGGGTTAGCCTTTGCTAAAAAAATGCAAAAAAAATAAAATGTGAAATTTTAAGTAATTCTGTTTATTTTACGAATCGTCTTCGAATTTCGAACTGCGGAATGCTAGAAAATATTCGAAATTCGAAAAAATGAAGGAGTTACAGCGTAGTTGGCCTTGAAAACGACTTTGAATTTTTACGCCCAAAATAAATTGGTTTTTGCTATGTTTTCCATAGCAACCTTTACAGTATCGCTTCATGTAGCACCTCTACGGAAAGGGATCTTTGTCACGAATCTAACGGTGTCTGAAAATTTGTAAAGTTTGCCAAAATAGGGAAGTTACAGCAATTGCAAACTCAAGTTGGTTTTTTTGAATTTTTGGGATATGAATTATGCGATTTTGATGCAATACACTGAAGATTTCAAGGAAATGGGAAATAGTATTGATTCGTCCGGCACCACTACGGAAAGAGAATTTCTTCACGAATCCAACGGTGTCCTCAGAATGTTGAAGTTCGCAAAACTAACGAAGTTACAGCAATTTGAAACTCACGTAGATTTTTTTTGCGTTTTTTTGATATCAATTATGCGATTTTGAGCTTGTTTTTTGAAGAAAAAACATGGGAGTTGCGCAAAACCGATTTTTTTGCCATAATCTTCAATACTCTATACTCAACTCGAAAATTTTTTTCGCATCAAAAATTGAAAATTTTCATAAGGGGTTAGCCTTTGCTAAAAAAATGCAAAAAAAATAAAATGTGAAATTTTAAGTAATTCTGTTTATTTTACGAATCGTCTTCGAATTTCGAACTGCGGAATGCTAGAAAATATTCGAAATTCGAAAAAATGAAGGAGTTACAGCGTAGTTGGCCTTGAAAACGACTTTGAATTTTTACGCCCAAAATAAATTGGTTTTTGCTATGTTTTCCATAGCAACCTTTACAGTATCGCTTCATGTAGCACCTCTACGGAAAGGGATCTTTGTCACGAATCTAACGGTGTCTGAAAATTTGTAAAGTTTGCCAAAATAGGGAAGTTACAGCAATTGCAAACTCAAGTTGGTTTTTTTGAATTTTTGGGATATGAATTATGCGATTTTGATGCAATACACTGAAGATTTCAAGGAAATGGGAAATAGTATTGATTCGTCCGGCACCACTACGGAAAGAGAATTTCTTCACGAATCCAACGGTGTCCTCAGAATGTTGAAGTTCGCAAAACTAACGAAGTTACAGCAATTTGAAACTCACGTAGATTTTTTTTGCGTTTTTTTGATATCAATTATGCGATTTTGAGCTTGTTTTTTGAAGAAAAAACATGGGAGTTGCGCAAAACCGATTTTTTTGCCATAATCTTCAATACTCTATACTCAACTCGAAAATTTTTTTCGCATCAAAAATTGAAAATTTTCATAAGGGGTTAGCCTTTGCTAAAAAAATGCAAAAAAAATAAAATGTGAAATTTTAAGTAATTCTGTTTATTTTACGAATCGTCTTCGAATTTCGAACTGCGGAATGCTAGAAAATATTCGAAATTCGAAAAAATGAAGGAGTTACAGCGTAGTTGGCCTTGAAAACGACTTTGAATTTTTACGCCCAAAATAAATTGGTTTTTGCTATGTTTTCCATAGCAACCTTTACAGTATCGCTTCATGTAGCACCTCTACGGAAAGGGATCTTTGTCACGAATCTAACGGTGTCTGAAAATTTGTAAAGTTTGCCAAAATAGGGAAGTTACAGCAATTGCAAACTCAAGTTGGTTTTTTTGAATTTTTGGGATATGAATTATGCGATTTTGATGCAATACACTGAAGATTTCAAGGAAATGGGAAATAGTATTGATTCGTCCGGCACCACTACGGAAAGAGAATTTCTTCACGAATCCAACGGTGTCCTCAGAATGTTGAAGTTCGCAAAACTAACGAAGTTACAGCAATTTGAAACTCACGTAGATTTTTTTTGCGTTTTTTTGATATCAATTATGCGATTTTGAGCTTGTTTTTTGAAGAAAAAACATGGGAGTTGCGCAAAACCGATTTTTTTGCCATAATCTTCAATACTCTATACTCAACTCGAAAATTTTTTTCGCATCAAAAATTGAAAATTTTCATAAGGGGTTAGCCTTTGCTAAAAAAATGCAAAAAAAATAAAATGTGAAATTTTAAGTAATTCTGTTTATTTTACGAATCGTCTTCGAATTTCGAACTGCGGAATGCTAGAAAATATTCGAAATTCGAAAAAATGAAGGAGTTACAGCGTAGTTGGCCTTGAAAATGACTTTGAATTTTTACGCCCAAAATAAATTGGTTTTTGCTATGTTTTCCATAGCAACCTTTACAGTATCGCTTCATGTAGCACCTCTACGGAAAGGGATCTTTGTCACGAATCTAACGGTGTCTGAAAATTTGTAAAGTTTGCCAAAATAGGGAAGTTACAGCAATTGCAAACTCAAGTTGGTTTTTTTGAATTTTTGGGATATGAATTATGCGATTTTGATGCAATACACTGAAGATTTCAAGGAAATGGGAAATAATATTGATTCGTCCGGCACCACTACGGAAAGAGAATTTCTTTACGAATCCAACGGTGTCCTCAGAATGTTGAAGTTCGCAAAACTAACGAAGTTACAGCAATTTGAAACTCACGTAGATTTTTTTTGCGTTTTTTTGATATCAATTATGCGATTTTGAGCTTGTTTTTTGAAGAAAAAACATGGGAGTTGCGCAAAACCGATTTTTTTGCCATAATCTTCAATACTCTATACTCAACTCGAAAATTTTTTCGCATCAAAAATTGAAAATTTTCATAAGGGGTTAGCCTTTGCTAAAAAAATGCAAAAAAAATAAAATGTGAAATTTTAAGTAATTCTGTTTATTTTACGAATCGTCTTCGAATTTCGAACTGCGGAATGCTAGAAAATATTCGAAATTCGAAAAAATGAAGGAGTTACAGCGTAGTTGGCCTTGAAAACGACTTTGAATTTTTACGCCCAAAATAAATTGGTTTTTGCTATGTTTTCCATAGCAACCTTTACAGTATCGCTTCATGTAGCACCTCTACGGAAAGGGATCTTTGTCACGAATCTAACGGTGTCTGAAAATTTGTAAAGTTTGCCAAAATAGGGAAGTTACAGCAATTGCAAACTCAAGTTGGTTTTTTTGAATTTTTGGGATATGAATTATGCGATTTTGATGCAATACACTGAAGATTTCAAGGAAATGGGAAATAGTATTGATTCGTCCGGCACCACTACGGAAAGAGAATTTCTTCACGAATCCAACGGTGTCCTCAGAATGTTGAAGTTCGCAAAACTAACGAAGTTACAGCAATTTGAAACTCACGTAGATTTTTTTTGCGTTTTTTTGATATCAATTATGCGATTTTGAGCTTGTTTTTTGAAGAAAAAACATGGGAGTTGCGCAAAACCGATTTTTTTGCCATAATCTTCAATACTCTATACTCAACTCGAAAATTTTTTTCGCATCAAAAATTGAAAATTTTCATAAGGGGTTAGCCTTTGCTAAAAAAATGCAAAAAAAATAAAATGTGAAATTTTAAGTAATTCTGTTTATTTTACGAATCGTCTTCGAATTTCGAACTGCGGAATGCTAGAAAATATTCGAAATTCGAAAAAATGAAGGAGTTACAGCGTAGTTGGCCTTGAAAACGACTTTGAATTTTTACGCCCAAAATAAATTGGTTTTTGCTATGTTTTCCATAGCAACCTTTACAGTATCGCTTCATGTAGCACCTCTACGGAAAGGGATCTTTGTCACGAATCTAACGGTGTCTGAAAATTTGTAAAGTTTGCCAAAATAGGGAAGTTACAGCAATTGCAAACTCAAGTTGGTTTTTTTGAATTTTTGGGATATGAATTATGCGATTTTGATGCAATACACTGAAGATTTCAAGGAAATGGGAAATAGTATTGATTCGTCCGGCACCACTACGGAAAGAGAATTTCTTCACGAATCCAACGGTGTCCTCAGAATGTTGAAGTTCGCAAAACTAACGAAGTTACAGCAATTTGAAACTCACGTAGATTTTTTTTGCGTTTTTTTGATATCAATTATGCGATTTTGAGCTTGTTTTTTGAAGAAAAAACATGGGAGTTGCGCAAAACCGATTTTTTTGCCATAATCTTCAATACTCTATACTCAACTCGAAAATTTTTTTCGCATCAAAAATTGAAAATTTTCATAAGGGGTTAGCCTTTGCTAAAAAAATGCAAAAAAAATAAAATGTGAAATTTTAAGTAATTCTGTTTATTTTACGAATCGTCTTCGAATTTCGAACTGCGGAATGCTAGAAAATATTCGAAATTCGAAAAAATGAAGGAGTTACAGCGTAGTTGGCCTTGAAAATGACTTTGAATTTTTACGCCCAAAATAAATTGGTTTTTGCTATGTTTTCCATAGCAACCTTTACAGTATCGCTTCATGTAGCACCTCTACGGAAAGGGATCTTTGTCACGAATCTAACGGTGTCTGAAAATTTGTAAAGTTTGCCAAAATAGGGAAGTTACAGCAATTGCAAACTCAAGTTGGTTTTTTTGAATTTTTGGGATATGAATTATGCGATTTTGATGCAATACACTGAAGATTTCAAGGAAATGGGAAATAATATTGATTCGTCCGGCACCACTACGGAAAGAGAATTTCTTTACGAATCCAACGGTGTCCTCAGAATGTTGAAGTTCGCAAAACTAACGAAGTTACAGCAATTTGAAACTCACGTAGATTTTTTTTGCGTTTTTTTGATATCAATTATGCGATTTTGAGCTTGTTTTTTGAAGAAAAAACATGGGAGTTGCGCAAAACCGATTTTTTTGCCATAATCTTCAATACTCTATACTCAACTCGAAAATTTTTTTCGCATCAAAAATTGAAAATTTTCATAAGGGGTTAGCCTTTGCTAAAAAAATGCAAAAAAAATAAAATGTGAAATTTTAAGTAATTCTGTTTATTTTACGAATCGTCTTCGAATTTCGAACTGCGGAATGCTATAAAATATTCGAAATTCGAAAAAATGAAGGAGTTACAGCGTAGTTGGCCTTGAAAACGACTTTGAATTTTTACGCCCAAAATAAATTGGTTTTTGCTATGTTTTCCATAGCAACCTTTACAGTATCGCTTCATGTAGCACCTCTACGGAAAGGGATCTTTGTCACGAATCTAACGGTGTCTGAAAATTTGTAAAGTTTGACAAAATAGGGAAGTTACAGCAATTGCAAACTCAAGTTGGTTTTTTTGAATTTTTGGGATATGAATTATGCGATTTTGATGCAATACACTGAAGATTTCAAGGAAATGGGAAATAGTATTGATTCGTCCGGCACCACTACGGAAAGAGAATTTCTTCACGAATCCAACGGTGTCCTCAGAATGTTGAAGTTCGCAAAACTAACGAAGTTACAGCAATTTGAAACTCACGTAGATTTTTTTTGCGTTTTTTTGATATCAATTATGCGATTTTGAGCTTGTTTTTTGAAGAAAAAACATGGGAGTTGCGCAAAACCGATTTTTTTGCCATAATCTTCAATACTCTATACTCAACTCGAAAATTTTTTTCGCATCAAAAATTGAAAATTTTCATAAGGGGTTAGCCTTTGCTAAAAAAATGCAAAAAAAATAAAATGTGAAATTTTAAGTAATTCTGTTTATTTTACGAATCGTCTTCGAATTTCGAACTGCGGAATGCTAGAAAATATTCGAAATTCGAAAAAATGAAGGAGTTACAGCGTAGTTGGCCTTGAAAATGACTTTGAATTTTTACGCCCAAAATAAATTGGTTTTTGCTATGTTTTCCATAGCAACCTTTACAGTATCGCTTCATGTAGCACCTCTACGGAAAGGGATCTTTGTCACGAATCTAACGGTGTCTGAAAATTTGTAAAGTTTGCCAAAATAGGGAAGTTACAGCAATTGCAAACTCAAGTTGGTTTTTTTGAATTTTTGGGATATGAATTATGCGATTTTGATGCAATACACTGAAGATTTCAAGGAAATGGGAAATAGTATTGATTCGTCCGGCACCACTACGGAAAGAGAATTTCTTCACGAATCCAACGGTGTCCTCAGAATGTTGAAGTTCGCAAAACTAACGAAGTTACAGCAATTTGAAACTCACGTAGATTTTTTTTGCGTTTTTTTGATATCAATTATGCGATTTTGAGCTTGTTTTTTGAAGAAAAAACATGGGAGTTGCGCAAAACCGATTTTTTTGCCATAATCTTCAATACTCTATACTCAACTCGAAAATTTTTTTCGCATCAAAAATTGAAAATTTTCATAAGGGGTTAGCCTTTGCTAAAAAAATGCAAAAAAAATAAAATGTGAAATTTTAAGTAATTCTGTTTATTTTACGAATCGTCTTCGAATTTCGAACTGCGGAATGCTAGAAAATATTCGAAATTCGAAAAAATGAAGGAGTTACAGCGTAGTTGGCCTTGAAAATGACTTTGAATTTTTACGCCCAAAATAAATTGGTTTTTGCTATGTTTTCCATAGCAACCTTTACAGTATCGCTTCATGTAGCACCTCTACGGAAAGGGATCTTTGTCACGAATCTAACGGTGTCTGAAAATTTGTAAAGTTTGCCAAAATAGGGAAGTTACAGCAATTGCAAACTCAAGTTGGTTTTTTTGAATTTTTGGGATATGAATTATGCGATTTTGATGCAATACACTGAAGATTTCAAGGAAATGGGAAATAGTATTGATTCGTCCGGCACCACTACGGAAAGAGAATTTCTTCACGAATCCAACGGTGTCCTCAGAATGTTGAAGTTCGCAAAACTAACGAAGTTACAGCAATTTGAAACTCACGTAGATTTTTTTTGCGTTTTTATACCCTCCACCATAAGATGGGGGGTATACTAATTTCGTCATTCTGTTTGTAACTACTCGAAATATTCGTCTGAGACCCCATAAAGTATATATATTCTTGATCGTCGTGAAATTTTATGTCGATCTAGCCATGTCCGTCCGTCTGTCCGTCCGTCCGTCCGTCCGTCCGTCCGTCCGTCCGTCCGTCCGTCCGTCCGTCCGTCCGTCTGTCTGTCGAAAGCACGCTAACTTCCGAAGGAGTAAAGCTAGCCGCTTGAAATTTTGCACAAATACTTCTTATTAGTGTAGGTCGGTTGGTATTGTAAATGGGCCATATCGGTCCATGTTTTGATATAGCTGCCATATAAACCGATCTTGGGTCTTGACTTCTTGAACCTCTAGAGTGCGCAATTCTTATCCGATTGGCACGAAATTTTGCACGACGTGTTTTGTTATGACATCCAACAACTGTGCCAAGTATGGTTGAAATCGGTTCATAATCTGATATAGCTGCCATATAAACCGATCTTGGGTCTTGACTTCTTGAGCCTCTAGAGTGCGCAATTCTTATCCGATTTGAATGAATTTTGGCACGACGTGTTTTGTTATGATGTCCAACAACTGTGCCAAGTATGGTTCAAATCGGTCCATAATCTGATATAGCTGCCATATAAACCGATCTTGGGTCTTGACTTCTTGAGCCTCTAGAGTGCCCAATTCTTATCCGATTTGAATGAATTTGGCACGACGTGTTTTGTTATGATATCCAACAACTGTGCTAAATATGGTTCAAATCGGTCCATAATCTGATATAGCTGGCATATAAACCGATCTTGGGTCTTTAATTCTTGAGCCTCTAGAGTGCGCAATTCTTATCCGATTGGAATGAAATCTTGCACGACGTGTTTTGTTATGATATTCAACAACTGTGCCAAGTATGGTCCTAATCGGTCCATAACCTGATATAGCTGCCATATAAACCGATCTTGGGTCTTGACTTCTTAAGCCTCTAGAGTGCGCAATTCTTATCCGATTACAATGAAATTTTGCACGACGTGTTTTGTTATGATATTCAACAACTGTGCCAAGTATGGTCCTAATCGGTCCATAACCTGATATAGCTGCCATATAAACCGATCTTGGGTCTTGACTTCTTAAGCCTCTAAAGTGCGCAATTCTTATCAGATTGGAATGAAATTTTGCACGACATGTTTTTTTTATGATATCCAACAAGTGTGAAAAAATGGTTCAAATCGGCTCATAAACTGATATAGCTGTCATATAAACAGATTTGGGGACTTGACTTCTTGAGCTTCTAGAGGACGCAATTCCTACCTGATTTGGCTGAAATTTTGCATGACTTTTTTATTTTTTATTTTTTCTTTCAACCACTGTGTCAAATAAGGTTTAAATCGGTTCATAACCTGATATAGCTGCCATGTAAACCGATCTGGGATCTTGACTTCTTGAGCCTCTTGAAGTCGCAATTATTATCCGATTTGCCTGAAATTTTGTACGATGGATCCTCTCTTGAACATCAACATACGTGTTGATTATGGTCTAAATCTGTTTATAGCCCCATACAGCTCCCATATAAATCGATCTCTCTATTTTACTTCTTGAGCCCCCAAAGGGCGCAATTCTTACTCGAATTGGCTGACATTTTACACAGGCCTCCAACATATAATTTAATTGTGGTCCAAACCGGACCATATCTTGATATCGCTCTAATAGCAGAGCAAATCTTTTCTTATATCACTTTTTGCCTAAGAAGAGATGTCGGGAAAAGAACTCGACAACTGCGCTCCATGGTGGAGGGTATATAAGATTCGGCCCGGCCGAACTTAGCACGCTTTTACTTGTTTTGATATCAATTATGCGATTTTGAGCTTGTTTTTTGAAGAAAAAACATGGGAGTTGCGCAAAACCGATTTTTTTGCCATAATCTTCAATACTCTATACTCAACTCGAAAATTTTTTTCGCATCAAAAATTGAAAATTTTCATAAGGGGTTAGCCTTTGCTAAAAAAATGCAAAAAAAATAAAATGTGAAATTTTAAGTAATTCTGTTTATTTTACGAATCGTCTTCGAATTTCGAACTGCGGAATGCTAGAAAATATTCGAAATTCGAAAAAATGAAGGAGTTACAGCGTAGTTGGCCTTGAAAACGACTTTGAATTTTTACGCCCAAAATAAATTGGTTTTTGCTATGTTTTCCATAGCAACCTTTACAGTATCGCTTCATGTAGCACCTCTACGGAAAGGGATCTTTGTCACGAATCTAACGGTGTCTGAAAATTTGTAAAGTTTGCCAAAATAGGGAAGTTACAGCAATTGCAAACTCAAGTTGGTTTTTTTGAATTTTTGGGATATGAATTATGCGATTTTGATGCAATACACTGAAGATTTCAAGGAAATGGGAAATAGTATTGATTCGTCCGGCACCACTACGGAAAGAGAATTTCTTCACGAATCCAACGGTGTCCTCAGAATGTTGAAGTTCGCAAAACTAACGAAGTTACAGCAATTTGAAACTCACGTAGATTTTTTTTGCGTTTTTTTGATATCAATTATGCGATTTTGAGCTTGTTTTTTGAAGAAAAAACATGGGAGTTGCGCAAAACCGATTTTTTTGCCATAATCTTCAATACTCTATACTCAACTCGAAAATTTTTTTCGCATCAAAAATTGAAAATTTTCATAAGGGGTTAGCCTTTGCTAAAAAAATGCAAAAAAAAATAAAATGTGAAATTTTAAGTAATTCTGTTTATTTTACGAATCGTCTTCGAATTTCGAACTGCGGAATGCTAGAAAATATTCGAAATTCGAAAAAATGAAGGAGTTACAGCGTAGTTGGCCTTGAAAATGACTTTGAATTTTTACGCCCAAAATAAATTGGTTTTTGCTATGTTTTCCATAGCAACCTTTACAGTATCGCTTCATGTAGCACCTCTACGGAAAGGGATCTTTGTCACGAATCTAACGGTGTCTGAAAATTTGTAAAGTTTGCCAAAATAGGGAAGTTACAGCAATTGCAAACTCAAGTTGGTTTTTTTGAATTTTTGGGATATGAATTATGCGATTTTGATGCAATACACTGAAGATTTCAAGGAAATGGGAAATAGTATTGATTCGTCCGGCACCACTACGGAAAGAGAATTTCTTCACGAATCCAACGGTGTCCTCAGAATGTTGAAGTTCGCAAAACTAACGAAGTTACAGCAATTTGAAACTCACGTAGATTTTTTTTGCGTTTTTATACCCTCCACCATAAGATGGGGGGTATACTAATTTCGTCATTCTGTTTGTAACTACTCGAAATATTCGTCTGAGACCCCATAAAGTATATATATTCTTGATCGTCGTGAAATTTTATGTCGATCTAGCCATGTCCGTCCGTCTGTCCGTCCGTCCGTCCGTCCGTCCGTCCGTCCGTCCGTCCGTCCGTCCGTCCGTCCGTCCGTCCGTCCGTCCGTCCGTCCGTCCGTCTGTCTGTCGAAAGCACGCTAACTTCCGAAGGAGTAAAGCTAGCCGCTTGAAATTTTGCACAAATACTTCTTATTAGTGTAGGTCGGTTGGTATTGTAAATGGGCCATATCGGTCCATGTTTTGATATAGCTGCCATATAAACCGATCTTGGGTCTTGACTTCTTGAACCTCTAGAGTGCGCAATTCTTATCCGATTGGCACGAAATTTTGCACGACGTGTTTTGTTATGACATCCAACAACTGTGCCAAGTATGGTTGAAATCGGTTCATAATCTGATATAGCTGCCATATAAACCGATCTTGGGTCTTGACTTCTTGAGCCTCTAGAGTGCGCAATTCTTATCCGATTTGAATGAATTTTGGCACGACGTGTTTTGTTATGATGTCCAACAACTGTGCCAAGTATGGTTCAAATCGGTCCATAATCTGATATAGCTGCCATATAAACCGATCTTGGGTCTTGACTTCTTGAGCCTCTAGAGTGCCCAATTCTTATCCGATTTGAATGAATTTTGGCACGACGTGTTTTGTTATGATATCCAACAACTGTGCTAAATATGGTTCAAATCGGTCCATAATCTGATATAGCTGGCATATAAACCGATCTTGGGTCTTTAATTCTTGAGCCTCTAGAGTGCGCAATTCTTATCCGATTGGAATGAAATCTTGCACGACGTGTTTTGTTATGATATTCAACAACTGTGCCAAGTATGGTCCTAATCGGTCCATAACCTGATATAGCTGCCATATAAACCGATCTTGGGTCTTGACTTCTTAAGCCTCTAGAGTGCGCAATTCTTATCCGATTACAATGAAATTTTGCACGACGTGTTTTGTTATGATATTCAACAACTGTGCCAAGTATGGTCCTAATCGGTCCATAACCTGATATAGCTGCCATATAAACCGATCTTGGGTCTTGACTTCTTAAGCCTCTAAAGTGCGCAATTCTTATCAGATTGGAATGAAATTTTGCACGACATGTTTTTTTTATGATATCCAACAAGTGTGAAAAAATGGTTCAAATCGGCTCATAAACTGATATAGCTGTCATATAAACAGATTTGGGGACTTGACTTCTTGAGCTTCTAGAGGACGCAATTCCTACCTGATTTGGCTGAAATTTTGCATGACTTTTTTATTTTTTATTTTTTCTTTCAACCACTGTGTCAAATAAGGTTTAAATCGGTTCATAACCTGATATAGCTGCCATGTAAACCGATCTGGGATCTTGACTTCTTGAGCCTCTTGAAGTCGCAATTATTATCCGATTTGCCTGAAATTTTGTACGCTGGATCCTCTCTTGAACATCAACATACGTGTTGATTATGGTCTAAATCTGTTTATAGCCCCATACAGCTCCCATATAAATCGATCTCTCTATTTTACTTCTTGAGCCCCCAAAGGGCGCAATTCTTACTCGAATTGGCTGACATTTTACACAGGCCTCCAACATATAATTTAATTGTGGTCCAAACCGGACCATATCTTGATATCGCTCTAATAGCAGAGCAAATCTTTTCTTATATCACTTTTTGCCTAAGAAGAGATGTCGGGAAAAGAACTCGACAACTGCGCTCCATGGTGGAGGGTATATAAGATTCGGCCCGGCCGAACTTAGCACGCTTTTACTTGTTTTGATATCAATTATGCGATTTTGAGCTTGTTTTTTGAAGAAAAAACATGGGAGTTGCGCAAAACCGATTTTTTTGCCATAATCTTCAATACTCTATACTCAACTCGAAAATTTTTTTCGCATCAAAAATTGAAAATTTTCATAAGGGGTTAGCCTTTGCTAAAAAAATGCAAAAAAAATAAAATGTGAAATTTTAAGTAATTCTGTTTATTTTACGAATCGTCTTCGAATTTCGAACTGCGGAATGCTAGAAAATATTCGAAATTCGAAAAAATGAAGGAGTTACAGCGTAGTTGGCCTTGAAAACGACTTTGAATTTTTACGCCCAAAATAAATTGGTTTTTGCTATGTTTTCCATAGCAACCTTTACAGTATCGCTTCATGTAGCACCTCTACGGAAAGGGATCTTTGTCACGAATCTAACGGTGTCTGAAAATTTGTAAAGTTTGCCAAAATAGGGAAGTTACAGCAATTGCAAACTCAAGTTGGTTTTTTTGAATTTTTGGGATATGAATTATGCGATTTTGATGCAATACACTGAAGATTTCAAGGAAATGGGAAATAGTATTGATTCGTCCGGCACCACTACGGAAAGAGAATTTCTTCACGAATCCAACGGTGTCCTCAGAATGTTGAAGTTCGCAAAACTAACGAAGTTACAGCAATTTGAAACTCACGTAGATTTTTTTTGCGTTTTTTTGATATCAATTATGCGATTTTGAGCTTGTTTTTTGAAGAAAAAACATGGGAGTTGCGCAAAACCGATTTTTTTGCCATAATCTTCAATACTCTATACTCAACTCGAAAATTTTTTTCGCATCAAAAATTGAAAATTTTCATAAGGGGTTAGCCTTTGCTAAAAAAATGCAAAAAAAATAAAATGTGAAATTTTAAGTAATTCTGTTTATTTTACGAATCGTCTTCGAATTTCGAACTGCGGAATGCTAGAAAATATTCGAAATTCGAAAAAATGAAGGAGTTACAGCGTAGTTGGCCTTGAAAACGACTTTGAATTTTTACGCCCAAAATAAATTGGTTTTTGCTATGTTTTCCATAGCAACCTTTACAGTATCGCTTCATGTAGCACCTCTACGGAAAGGGATCTTTGTCACGAATCTAACGGTGTCTGAAAATTTGTAAAGTTTGCCAAAATAGGGAAGTTACAGCAATTGCAAACTCAAGTTGGTTTTTTTGAATTTTTGGGATATGAATTATGCGATTTTGATGCAATACACTGAAGATTTCAAGGAAATGGGAAATAGTATTGATTCGTCCGGCACCACTACGGAAAGAGAATTTCTTCACGAATCCAACGGTGTCCTCAGAATGTTGAAGTTCGCAAAACTAACGAAGTTACAGCAATTTGAAACTCACGTAGATTTTTTTTGCGTTTTTTTGATATCAATTATGCGATTTTGAGCTTGTTTTTTGAAGAAAAAACATGGGAGTTGCGCAAAACCGATTTTTTTGCCATAATCTTCAATACTCTATACTCAACTCGAAAATTTTTTTCGCATCAAAAATTGAAAATTTTCATAAGGGGTTAGCCTTTGCTAAAAAAATGCAAAAAAAATAAAATGTGAAATTTTAAGTAATTCTGTTTATTTTACGAATCGTCTTCGAATTTCGAACTGCGGAATGCTAGAAAATATTCGAAATTCGAAAAAATGAAGGAGTTACAGCGTAGTTGGCCTTGAAAATGACTTTGAATTTTTACGCCCAAAATAAATTGGTTTTTGCTATGTTTTCCATAGCAACCTTTACAGTATCGCTTCATGTAGCACCTCTACGGAAAGGGATCTTTGTCACGAATCTAACGGTGTCTGAAAATTTGTAAAGTTTGCCAAAATAGGGAAGTTACAGCAATTGCAAACTCAAGTTGGTTTTTTTGAATTTTTGGGATATGAATTATGCGATTTTGATGCAATACACTGAAGATTTCAAGGAAATGGGAAATAATATTGATTCGTCCGGCACCACTACGGAAAGAGAATTTCTTTACGAATCCAACGGTGTCCTCAGAATGTTGAAGTTCGCAAAACTAACGAAGTTACAGCAATTTGAAACTCACGTAGATTTTTTTTGCGTTTTTTTGATATCAATTATGCGATTTTGAGCTTGTTTTTTGAAGAAAAAACATGGGAGTTGCGCAAAACCGATTTTTTTGCCATAATCTTCAATACTCTATACTCAACTCGAAAATTTTTTTCGCATCAAAAATTGAAAATTTTCATAAGGGGTTAGCCTTTGCTAAAAAAATGCAAAAAAAATAAAATGTGAAATTTTAAGTAATTCTGTTTATTTTACGAATCGTCTTCGAATTTCGAACTGCGGAATGCTAGAAAATATTCGAAATTCGAAAAAATGAAGGAGTTACAGCGTAGTTGGCCTTGAAAACGACTTTGAATTTTTACGCCCAAAATAAATTGGTTTTTGCTATGTTTTCCATAGCAACCTTTACAGTATCGCTTCATGTAGCACCTCTACGGAAAGGGATCTTTGTCACGAATCTAACGGTGTCCGAAAATTTGTAAAGTTTGCCAAAATAGGGAAGTTACAGCAATTGCAAACTCAAGTTGGTTTTTTTGAATTTTTGGGATATGAATTATGCGATTTTGATGCAATACACTGAAGATTTCAAGGAAATGGGAAATAGTATTGATTCGTCCGGCACCACTACGGAAAGAGAATTTCTTCACGAATCCAACGGTGTCCTCAGAATGTTGAAGTTCGCAAAACTAACGAAGTTACAGCAATTTGAAACTCACGTAGATTTTTTTTGCGTTTTTTTGATATCAATTATGCGATTTTGAGCTTGTTTTTTGAAGAAAAAACATGGGAGTTGCGCAAAACCGATTTTTTTGCCATAATCTTCAATACTCTATACTCAACTCGAAAATTTTTTTCGCATCAAAAATTGAAAATTTTCATAAGGGGTTAGCCTTTGCTAAAAAAATGCAAAAAAAATAAAATGTGAAATTTTAAGTAATTCTGTTTATTTTACGAATCGTCTTCGAATTTCGAACTGCGGAATGCTAGAAAATATTCGAAATTCGAAAAAATGAAGGAGTTACAGCGTAGTTGGCCTTGAAAACGACTTTGAATTTTTACGCCCAAAATAAATTGGTTTTTGCTATGTTTTCCATAGCAACCTTTACAGTATCGCTTCATGTAGCACCTCTACGGAAAGGGATCTTTGTCACGAATCTAACGGTGTCTGAAAATTTGTAAAGTTTGCCAAAATAGGGAAGTTACAGCAATTGCAAACTCAAGTTGGTTTTTTTGAATTTTTGGGATATGAATTATGCGATTTTGATGCAATACACTGAAGATTTCAAGGAAATGGGAAATAGTATTGATTCGTCCGGCACCACAACGGAAAGAGAATTTCTTCACGAATCCAACGGTGTCCTCAGAATGTTGAAGTTCGCAAAACTAACGAAGTTACAGCAATTTGAAACTCACGTAGATTTTTTTTGCGTTTTTTTGATATCAATTATGCGATTTTGAGCTTGTTTTTTGAAGAAAAAACATGGGAGTTGCGCAAAACCGATTTTTTTGCCATAATCTTCAATACTCTATACTCAACTCGAAAATTTTTTTCGCATCAAAAATTGAAAATTTTCATAAGGGGTTAGCCTTTGCTAAAAAAATGCAAAAAAAATAAAATGTGAAATTTTAAGTAATTCTGTTTATTTTACGAATCGTCTTCGAATTTCGAACTGCGGAATGCTAGAAAATATTCGAAATTCGAAAAAATGAAGGAGTTACAGCGTAGTTGGCCTTGAAAACGACTTTGAATTTTTACGCCCAAAATAAATTGGTTTTTGCTATGTTTTCCATAGCAACCTTTACAGTATCGCTTCATGTAGCACCTCTACGGAAAGGGATCTTTGTCACGAATCTAACGGTGTCTGAAAATTTGTAAAGTTTGCCAAAATAGGGAAGTTACAGCAATTGCAAACTCAAGTTGGTTTTTTTGAATTTTTGGGATATGAATTATGCGATTTTGATGCAATACACTGAAGATTTCAAGGAAATGGGAAATAGTATTGATTCGTCCGGCACCACTACGGAAAGAGAATTTCTTCACGAATCCAACGGTGTCCTCAGAATGTTGAAGTTCGCAAAACTAACGAAGTTACAGCAATTTGAAACTCACGTAGATTTTTTTTGCGTTTTTTTGATATCAATTATGCGATTTTGAGCTTGTTTTTTGAAGAAAAAACATGGGAGTTGCGCAAAACCGATTTTTTTTGCCATAATCTTCAATACTCTATACTCAACTCGAAAATTTTTTTCGCATCAAAAATTGAAAATTTTCATAAGGGGTTAGCCTTTGCTAAAAAAATGCAAAAAAAATAAAATGTGAAATTTTAAGTAATTCTGTTTATTTTACGAATCGTCTTCGAATTTCGAACTGCGGAATGCTAGAAAATATTCGAAATTCGAAAAAATGAAAGAGTTACAGCGTAGTTGGCCTTGAAAATGACTTTGAATTTTTACGCCCAAAATAAATTGGTTTTTGCTATGTTTTCCATAGCAACCTTTACAGTATCGCTTCATGTAGCACCTCTACGGAAAGGGATCTTTGTCACGAATCTAACGGTGTCTGAAAATTTGTAAAGTTTGCCAAAATAGGGAAGTTACAGCAATTGCAAACTCAAGTTGGTTTTTTTGAATTTTTGGGATATGAATTATGCGATTTTGATGCAATACACTGAAGATTTCAAGGAAATGGGAAATAATATTGATTCGTCCGGCACCACTACGGAAAGAGAATTTCTTTACGAATCCAACGGTGTCCTCAGAATGTTGAAGTTCGCAAAACTAACGAAGTTACAGCAATTTGAAACTCACGTAGATTTTTTTTGCGTTTTTTTGATATCAATTATGCGATTTTGAGCTTGTTTTTTGAAGAAAAAACATGGGAGTTGCGCAAAACCGATTTTTTTGCCATAATCTTCAATACTCTATACTCAACTCGAAAATTTTTTTCGCATCAAAAATTGAAAATTTTCATAAGGGGTTAGCCTTTGCTAAAAAAATGCAAAAAAAATAAAATGTGAAATTTTAAGTAATTCTGTTTATTTTACGAATCGTCTTCGAATTTCGAACTGCGGAATGCTAGAAAATATTCGAAATTCGAAAAAATGAAGGAGTTACAGCGTAGTTGGCCTTGAAAACGACTTTGAATTTTTACGCCCAAAATAAATTGGTTTTTGCTATGTTTTCCATAGCAACCTTTACAGTATCGCTTCATGTAGCACCTCTACGGAAAGGGATCTTTGTCACGAATCTAACGGTGTCTGAAAATTTGTAAAGTTTGCCAAAATAGGGAAGTTACAGCAATTGCAAACTCAAGTTGGTTTTTTTGAATTTTTGGGATATGAATTATGCGATTTTGATGCAATACACTGAAGATTTCAAGGAAATGGGAAATAGTATTGATTCGTCCGGCACCACTACGGAAAGAGAATTTCTTCACGAATCCAACGGTGTCCTCAGAATGTTGAAGTTCGCAAAACTAACGAAGTTACAGCAATTTGAAACTCACGTAGATTTTTTTTGCGTTTTTTTGATATCAATTATGCGATTTTGAGCTTGTTTTTTGAAGAAAAAACATGGGAGTTGCGCAAAACCGATTTTTTTGCCATAATCTTCAATACTCTATACTCAACTCGAAAATTTTTTTCGCATCAAAAATTGAAAATTTTCATAAGGGGTTAGCCTTTGCTAAAAAAATGCAAAAAAAATAAAATGTGAAATTTTAAGTAATTCTGTTTATTTTACGAATCGTCTTCGAATTTCGAACTGCGGAATGCTAGAAAATATTCGAAATTCGAAAAAATGAAGGAGTTACAGCGTAGTTGGCCTTGAAAACGACTTTGAATTTTTACGCCCAAAATAAATTGGTTTTTGCTATGTTTTCCATAGCAACCTTTACAGTATCGCTTCATGTAGCACCTCTACGGAAAGGGATCTTTGTCACGAATCTAACGGTGTCTGAAAATTTGTAAAGTTTGCCAAAATAGGGAAGTTACAGCAATTGCAAACTCAAGTTGGTTTTTTTGAATTTTTGGGATATGAATTATGCGATTTTGATGCAATACACTGAAGATTTCAAGGAAATGGGAAATAGTATTGATTCGTCCGGCACCACTACGGAAAGAGAATTTCTTCACGAATCCAACGGTGTCCTCAGAATGTTGAAGTTCGCAAAACTAACGAAGTTACAGCAATTTGAAACTCACGTAGATTTTTTTTGCGTTTTTTTGATATCAATTATGCGATTTTGAGCTTGTTTTTTGAAGAAAAAACATGGGAGTTGCGCAAAACCGATTTTTTTGCCATAATCTTCAATACTCTATACTCAACTCGAAAATTTTTTTCGCATCAAAAATTGAAAATTTTCATAAGGGGTTAGCCTTTGCTAAAAAAATGCAAAAAAAAATAAAATGTGAAATTTTAAGTAATTCTGTTTATTTTACGAATCGTCTTCGAATTTCGAACTGCGGAATGCTAGAAAATATTCGAAATTCGAAAAAATGAAGGAGTTACAGCGTAGTTGGCCTTGAAAACGACTTTGAATTTTTACGCCCAAAATAAATTGGTTTTTGCTATGTTTTCCATAGCAACCTTTACAGTATCGCTTCATGTAGCACCTCTACGGAAAGGGATCTTTGTCACGAATCTAACGGTGTCTGAAAATTTGTAAAGTTTGCCAAAATAGGGAAGTTACAGCAATTGCAAACTCAAGTTGGTTTTTTTGAATTTTTGGGATATGAATTATGCGATTTTGATGCAATACACTGAAGATTTCAAGGAAATGGGAAATAGTATTGATTCGTCCGGCACCACTACGGAAAGAGAATTTCTTCACGAATCCAACGGTGTCCTCAGAATGTTGAAGTTCGCAAAACTAACGAAGTTACAGCAATTTGAAACTCACGTAGATTTTTTTTGCGTTTTTTTGATATCAATTATGCGATTTTGAGCTTGTTTTTTGAAGAAAAAACATGGGAGTTGCGCAAAACCGATTTTTTTGCCATAATCTTCAATACTCTATACTCAACTCGAAAATTTTTTTCGCATCAAAAATTGAAAATTTTCATAAGGGGTTAGCCTTTGCTAAAAAAATGCAAAAAAAATAAAATGTGAAATTTTAAGTAATTCTGTTTATTTTACGAATCGTCTTCGAATTTCGAACTGCGGAATGCTAGAAAATATTCGAAATTCGAAAAAATGAAGGAGTTACAGCGTAGTTGGCCTTGAAAATGACTTTGAATTTTTACGCCCAAAATAAATTGGTTTTTGCTATGTTTTCCATAGCAACCTTTACAGTATCGCTTCATGTAGCACCTCTACGGAAAGGGATCTTTGTCACGAATCTAACGGTGTCTGAAAATTTGTAAAGTTTGCCAAAATAGGGAAGTTACAGCAATTGCAAACTCAAGTTGGTTTTTTTGAATTTTTGGGATATGAATTATGCGATTTTGATGCAATACACTGAAGATTTCAAGGAAATGGGAAATAGTATTGATTCGTCCGGCACCACTACGGAAAGAGAATTTCTTCACGAATCCAACGGTGTCCTCAGAATGTTGAAGTTCGCAAAACTAACGAAGTTACAGCAATTTGAAACTCACGTAGATTTTTTTTGCGTTTTTTTGATATCAATTATGCGATTTTGAGCTTGTTTTTTGAAGAAAAAACATGGGAGTTGCGCAAAACCGATTTTTTTGCCATAATCTTCAATACTCTATACTCAACTCGAAAATTTTTTTCGCATCAAAAATTGAAAATTTTCATAAGGGGTTAGCCTTTGCTAAAAAAATGCAAAAAAAATAAAATGTGAAATTTTAAGTAATTCTGTTTATTTTACGAATCGTCTTCGAATTTCGAACTGCGGAATGCTAGAAAATATTCGAAATTCGAAAAAATGAAGGAGTTACAGCGTAGTTGGCCTTGAAAATGACTTTGAATTTTTACGCCCAAAATAAATTGGTTTTTGCTATGTTTTCCATAGCAACCTTTACA
The DNA here is from genome assembly GCF_963082655.1 of Stomoxys calcitrans. Taxonomy (NCBI): domain Eukaryota; kingdom Metazoa; phylum Arthropoda; class Insecta; order Diptera; family Muscidae; genus Stomoxys; species Stomoxys calcitrans. The sequence goes on from NC_081553.1 coordinate 196,372,732, forward strand.
GTATCGCTTCATGTAGCACCTCTACGGAAAGGGATCTTTGTCACGAATCTAACGGTGTCTGAAAATTTGTAAAGTTTGCCAAAATAGGGAAGTTACAGCAATTGCAAACTCAAGTTGGTTTTTTTGAATTTTTGGGATATGAATTATGCGATTTTGATGCAATACACTGAAGATTTCAAGGAAATGGGAAATAATATTGATTCGTCCGGCACCACTACGGAAAGAGAATTTCTTTACGAATCCAACGGTGTCCTCAGAATGTTGAAGTTCGCAAAACTAACGAAGTTACAGCAATTTGAAACTCACGTAGATTTTTTTTGCGTTTTTTTGATATCAATTATGCGATTTTGAGCTTGTTTTTTGAAGAAAAAACATGGGAGTTGCGCAAAACCGATTTTTTTGCCATAATCTTCAATACTCTATACTCAACTCGAAAATTTTTTTCGCATCAAAAATTGAAAATTTTCATAAGGGGTTAGCCTTTGCTAAAAAAATGCAAAAAAAATAAAATGTGAAATTTTAAGTAATTCTGTTTATTTTACGAATCGTCTTCGAATTTCGAACTGCGGAATGCTAGAAAATATTCGAAATTCGAAAAAATGAAGGAGTTACAGCGTAGTTGGCCTTGAAAACGACTTTGAATTTTTACGCCCAAAATAAATTGGTTTTTGCTATGTTTTCCATAGCAACCTTTACAGTATCGCTTCATGTAGCACCTCTACGGAAAGGGATCTTTGTCACGAATCTAACGGTGTCTGAAAATTTGTAAAGTTTGCCAAAATAGGGAAGTTACAGCAATTGCAAACTCAAGTTGGTTTTTTTGAATTTTTGGGATATGAATTATGCGATTTTGATGCAATACACTGAAGATTTCAAGGAAATGGGAAATAGTATTGATTCGTCCGGCACCACTACGGAAAGAGAATTTCTTCACGAATCCAACGGTGTCCTCAGAATGTTGAAGTTCGCAAAACTAACGAAGTTACAGCAATTTGAAACTCACGTAGATTTTTTTTGCGTTTTTTTGATATCAATTATGCGATTTTGAGCTTGTTTTTTGAAGAAAAAACATGGGAGTTGCGCAAAACCGATTTTTTTGCCATAATCTTCAATACTCTATACTCAACTCGAAAATTTTTTTCGCATCAAAAATTGAAAATTTTCATAAGGGGTTAGCCTTTGCTAAAAAAATGCAAAAAAAATAAAATGTGAAATTTTAAGTAATTCTGTTTATTTTACGAATCGTCTTCGAATTTCGAACTGCGGAATGCTAGAAAATATTCGAAATTCGAAAAAATGAAGGAGTTACAGCGTAGTTGGCCTTGAAAACGACTTTGAATTTTTACGCCCAAAATAAATTGGTTTTTGCTATGTTTTCCATAGCAACCTTTACAGTATCGCTTCATGTAGCACCTCTACGGAAAGGGATCTTTGTCACGAATCTAACGGTGTCTGAAAATTTGTAAAGTTTGCCAAAATAGGGAAGTTACAGCAATTGCAAACTCAAGTTGGTTTTTTTGAATTTTTGGGATATGAATTATGCGATTTTGATGCAATACACTGAAGATTTCAAGGAAATGGGAAATAGTATTGATTCGTCCGGCACCACTACGGAAAGAGAATTTCTTCACGAATCCAACGGTGTCCTCAGAATGTTGAAGTTCGCAAAACTAACGAAGTTACAGCAATTTGAAACTCACGTAGATTTTTTTTGCGTTTTTTTGATATCAATTATGCGATTTTGAGCTTGTTTTTTGAAGAAAAAACATGGGAGTTGCGCAAAACCGATTTTTTTGCCATAATCTTCAATACTCTATACTCAACTCGAAAATTTTTTTCGCATCAAAAATTGAAAATTTTCATAAGGGGTTAGCCTTTGCTAAAAAAATGCAAAAAAAATAAAATGTGAAATTTTAAGTAATTCTGTTTATTTTACGAATCGTCTTCGAATTTCGAACTGCGGAATGCTAGAAAATATTCGAAATTCGAAAAAATGAAGGAGTTACAGCGTAGTTGGCCTTGAAAATGACTTTGAATTTTTACGCCCAAAATAAATTGGTTTTTGCTATGTTTTCCATAGCAACCTTTACAGTATCGCTTCATGTAGCACCTCTACGGAAAGGGATCTTTGTCACGAATCTAACGGTGTCTGAAAATTTGTAAAGTTTGCCAAAATAGGGAAGTTACAGCAATTGCAAACTCAAGTTGGTTTTTTTGAATTTTTGGGATATGAATTATGCGATTTTGATGCAATACACTGAAGATTTCAAGGAAATGGGAAATAATATTGATTCGTCCGGCACCACTACGGAAAGAGAATTTCTTTACGAATCCAACGGTGTCCTCAGAATGTTGAAGTTCGCAAAACTAACGAAGTTACAGCAATTTGAAACTCACGTAGATTTTTTTTGCGTTTTTTTGATATCAATTATGCGATTTTGAGCTTGTTTTTTGAAGAAAAAACATGGGAGTTGCGCAAAACCGATTTTTTTGCCATAATCTTCAATACTCTATACTCAACTCGAAAATTTTTTTCGCATCAAAAATTGAAAATTTTCATAAGGGGTTAGCCTTTGCTAAAAAAATGCAAAAAAAATAAAATGTGAAATTTTAAGTAATTCTGTTTATTTTACGAATCGTCTTCGAATTTCGAACTGCGGAATGCTAGAAAATATTCGAAATTCGAAAAAATGAAGGAGTTACAGCGTAGTTGGCCTTGAAAACGACTTTGAATTTTTACGCCCAAAATAAATTGGTTTTTGCTATGTTTTCCATAGCAACCTTTACAGTATCGCTTCATGTAGCACCTCTACGGAAAGGGATCTTTGTCACGAATCTAACGGTGTCTGAAAATTTGTAAAGTTTGCCAAAATAGGGAAGTTACAGCAATTGCAAACTCAAGTTGGTTTTTTTGAATTTTTGGGATATGAATTATGCGATTTTGATGCAATACACTGAAGATTTCAAGGAAATGGGAAATAGTATTGATTCGTCCGGCACCACTACGGAAAGAGAATTTCTTCACGAATCCAACGGTGTCCTCAGAATGTTGAAGTTCGCAAAACTAACGAAGTTACAGCAATTTGAAACTCACGTAGATTTTTTTTGCGTTTTTTTGATATCAATTATGCGATTTTGAGCTTGTTTTTTGAAGAAAAAACATGGGAGTTGCGCAAAACCGATTTTTTTGCCATAATCTTCAATACTCTATACTCAACTCGAAAATTTTTTTCGCATCAAAAATTGAAAATTTTCATAAGGGGTTAGCCTTTGCTAAAAAAATGCAAAAAAAAATAAAATGTGAAATTTTAAGTAATTCTGTTTATTTTACGAATCGTCTTCGAATTTCGAACTGCGGAATGCTAGAAAATATTCGAAATTCGAAAAAATGAAGGAGTTACAGCGTAGTTGGCCTTGAAAACGACTTTGAATTTTTACGCCCAAAATAAATTGGTTTTTGCTATGTTTTCCATAGCAACCTTTACAGTATCGCTTCATGTAGCACCTCTACGGAAAGGGATCTTTGTCACGAATCTAACGGTGTCTGAAAATTTGTAAAGTTTGCCAAAATAGGGAAGTTACAGCAATTGCAAACTCAAGTTGGTTTTTTTGAATTTTTGGGATATGAATTATGCGATTTTGATGCAATACACTGAAGATTTCAAGGAAATGGGAAATAGTATTGATTCGTCCGGCACCACTACGGAAAGAGAATTTCTTCACGAATCCAACGGTGTCCTCAGAATGTTGAAGTTCGCAAAACTAACGAAGTTACAGCAATTTGAAACTCACGTAGATTTTTTTTGCGTTTTTTTGATATCAATTATGCGATTTTGAGCTTGTTTTTTGAAGAAAAAACATGGGAGTTGCGCAAAACCGATTTTTTTGCCATAATCTTCAATACTCTATACTCAACTCGAAAATTTTTTTCGCATCAAAAATTGAAAATTTTCATAAGGGGTTAGCCTTTGCTAAAAAAATGCAAAAAAAATAAAATGTGAAATTTTAAGTAATTCTGTTTATTTTACGAATCGTCTTCGAATTTCGAACTGCGGAATGCTAGAAAATATTCGAAATTCGAAAAAATGAAGGAGTTACAGCGTAGTTGGCCTTGAAAACGACTTTGAATTTTTACGCCCAAAATAAATTGGTTTTTGCTATGTTTTCCATAGCAACCTTTACAGTATCGCTTCATGTAGCACCTCTACGGAAAGGGATCTTTGTCACGAATCTAACGGTGTCTGAAAATTTGTAAAGTTTGCCAAAATAGGGAAGTTACAGCAATTGCAAACTCAAGTTGGTTTTTTTGAATTTTTGGGATATGAATTATGCGATTTTGATGCAATACACTGAAGATTTCAAGGAAATGGGAAATAGTATTGATTCGTCCGGCACCACTACGGAAAGAGAATTTCTTCACGAATCCAACGGTGTCCTCAGAATGTTGAAGTTCGCAAAACTAACGAAGTTACAGCAATTTGAAACTCACGTAGATTTTTTTTGCGTTTTTTTGATATCAATTATGCGATTTTGAGCTTGTTTTTTGAAGAAAAAACATGGGAGTTGCGCAAAACCGATTTTTTTGCCATAATCTTCAATACTCTATACTCAACTCGAAAATTTTTTTCGCATCAAAAATTGAAAATTTTCATAAGGGGTTAGCCTTTGCTAAAAAAATGCAAAAAAAATAAAATGTGAAATTTTAAGTAATTCTGTTTATTTTACGAATCGTCTTCGAATTTCGAACTGCGGAATGCTAGAAAATATTCGAAATTCGAAAAAATGAAGGAGTTACAGCGTAGTTGGCCTTGAAAACGACTTTGAATTTTTACGCCCAAAATAAATTGGTTTTTGCTATGTTTTCCATAGCAACCTTTACAGTATCGCTTCATGTAGCACCTCTACGGAAAGGGATCTTTGTCACGAATCTAACGGTGTCTGAAAATTTGTAAAGTTTGCCAAAATAGGGAAGTTACAGCAATTGCAAACTCAAGTTGGTTTTTTTGAATTTTTGGGATATGAATTATGCGATTTTGATGCAATACACTGAAGATTTCAAGGAAATGGGAAATAGTATTGATTCGTCCGGCACCACTACGGAAAGAGAATTTCTTCACGAATCCAACGGTGTCCTCAGAATGTTGAAGTTCGCAAAACTAACGAAGTTACAGCAATTTGAAACTCACGTAGATTTTTTTTGCGTTTTTTTGATATCAATTATGCGATTTTGAGCTTGTTTTTTGAAGAAAAAACATGGGAGTTGCGCAAAACCGATTTTTTTGCCATAATCTTCAATACTCTATACTCAACTCGAAAATTTTTTTCGCATCAAAAATTGAAAATTTTCATAAGGGGTTAGCCTTTGCTAAAAAAATGCAAAAAAAATAAAATGTGAAATTTTAAGTAATTCTGTTTATTTTACGAATCGTCTTCGAATTTCGAACTGCGGAATGCTAGAAAATATTCGAAATTCGAAAAAATGAAGGAGTTACAGCGTAGTTGGCCTTGAAAATGACTTTGAATTTTTACGCCCAAAATAAATTGGTTTTTGCTATGTTTTCCATAGCAACCTTTACAGTATCGCTTCATGTAGCACCTCTACGGAAAGGGATCTTTGTCACGAATCTAACGGTGTCTGAAAATATGTAAAGTTTGCCAAAATAGGGAAGTTACAGCAATTGCAAACTCAAGTTGGTTTTTTTGAATTTTTGGGATATGAATTATGCGATTTTGATGCAATACACTGAAGATTTCAAGGAAATGGGAAATAATATTGATTCGTCCGGCACCACTACGGAAAGAGAATTTCTTTACGAATCCAACGGTGTCCTCAGAATGTTGAAGTTCGCAAAACTAACGAAGTTACAGCAATTTGAAACTCACGTAGATTTTTTTTGCGTTTTTTTGATATCAATTATGCGATTTTGAGCTTGTTTTTTGAAGAAAAAACATGGGAGTTGCGCAAAACCGATTTTTTTGCCATAATCTTCAATACTCTATACTCAACTCGAAAATTTTTTTCGCATCAAAAATTGAAAATTTTCATAAGGGGTTAGCCTTTGCTAAAAAAATGCAAAAAAAATAAAATGTGAAATTTTAAGTAATTCTGTTTATTTTACGAATCGTCTTCGAATTTCGAACTGCGGAATGCTAGAAAATATTCGAAATTCGAAAAAATGAAGGAGTTACAGCGTAGTTGGCCTTGAAAACGACTTTGAATTTTTACGCCCAAAATAAATTGGTTTTTGCTATGTTTTCCATAGCAACCTTTACAGTATCGCTTCATGTAGCACCTCTACGGAAAGGGATCTTTGTCACGAATCTAACGGTGTCTGAAAATTTGTAAAGTTTGCCAAAATAGGGAAGTTACAGCAATTGCAAACTCAAGTTGGTTTTTTTGAATTTTTGGGATATGAATTATGCGATTTTGATGCAATACACTGAAGATTTCAAGGAAATGGGAAATAGTATTGATTCGTCCGGCACCACTACGGAAAGAGAATTTCTTCACGAATCCAACGGTGTCCTCAGAATGTTGAAGTTCGCAAAACTAACGAAGTTACAGCAATTTGAAACTCACGTAGATTTTTTTTGCGTTTTTTTGATATCAATTATGCGATTTTGAGCTTGTTTTTTGAAGAAAAAACATGGGAGTTGCGCAAAACCGATTTTTTTGCCATAATCTTCAATACTCTATACTCAACTCGAAAATTTTTTTCGCATCAAAAATTGAAAATTTTCATAAGGGGTAAGCCTTTGCTAAAAAAATGCAAAAAAAATAAAATGTGAAATTTTAAGTAATTCTGTTTATTTTACGAATCGTCTTCGAATTTCGAACTGCGGAATGCTAGAAAATATTCGAAATTCGAAAAAATGAAGGAGTTACAGCGTAGTTGGCCTTGAAAACGACTTTGAATTTTTACGCCCAAAATAAATTGGTTTTTGCTATGTTTTCCATAGCAACCTTTACAGTATCGCTTCATGTAGCACCTCTACGGAAAGGGATCTTTGTCACGAATCTAACGGTGTCTGAAAATTTGTAAAGTTTGCCAAAATAGGGAAGTTACAGCAATTGCAAACTCAAGTTGGTTTTTTTGAATTTTTGGGATATGAATTATGCGATTTTGATGCAATACACTGAAGATTTCAAGGAAATGGGAAATAGTATTGATTCGTCCGGCACCACTACGGAAAGAGAATTTCTTCACGAATCCAACGGTGTCCTCAGAATGTTGAAGTTCGCAAAACTAACGAAGTTACAGCAATTTGAAACTCACGTAGATTTTTTTTGCGTTTTTTTTATATCAATTATGCGATTTTGAGCTTGTTTTTTGAAGAAAAAACATGGGAGTTGCGCAAAACCGATTTTTTTGCCATAATCTTCAATACTCTATACTCAACTCGAAAATTTTTTTCGCATCAAAAATTGAAAATTTTCCTAAGGGGTTAGCCTTTGCTAAAAAAATGCAAAAAAAATAAAATGTGAAATTTTAAGTAATTCTGTTTATTTTACGAATCGTCTTCGAATTTCGAACTGCGGAATGCTAGAAAATATTCGAAATTCGAAAAAATGAAGGAGTTACAGCGTAGTTGGCCTTGAAAATGACTTTGAATTTTTACGCCCAAAATAAATTGGTTTTTGCTATGTTTTCCATAGCAACCTTTACAGTATCGCTTCATGTAGCACCTCTACGGAAAGGGATCTTTGTCACGAATCTAACGGTGTCTGAAAATTTGTAAAGTTTGCCAAAATAGGGAAGTTACAGCAATTGCAAACTCAAGTTGGTTTTTTTGAATTTTTGGGATATGAATTATTCGATTTTGATGCAATACACTGAAGATTTCAAGGAAATGGGAAATAATATTGATTCGTCCGGCACCACTACGGAAAGAGAATTTCTTTACGAATCCGACGGTGTCCTCAGAATGTTGAAGTTCGCAAAACTAACGAAGTTACAGCAATTTGAAACTCACGTAGATTTTTTTTGCGTTTTTTTGATATCAATTATGCGATTTTGAGCTTGTTTTTTGAAGAAAAAACATGGGAGTTGCGCAAAACCGATTTTTTTGCCATAATCTTCAATACTCTATACTCAACTCGAAAATTTTTTTCGCATCAAAAATTGAAAATTTTCATAAGGGGTTAGCCTTTGCTAAAAAAATGCAAAAAAAATAAAATGTGAAATTTTAAGTAATTCTGTTTATTTTACGAATCGTCTTCGAATTTCGAACTGCGGAATGCTAGAAAATATTCGAAATTCGAAAAAATGAAGGAGTTACAGCGTAGTTGGCCTTGAAAACGACTTTGAATTTTTACGCCCAAAATAAATTGGTTTTTGCTATGTTTTCCATAGCAACCTTTACAGTATCGCTTCATGTAGCACCTCTACGGAAAGGGATCTTTGTCACGAATCTAACGGTGTCTGAAAATTTGTAAAGTTTGCCAAAATAGGGAAGTTACAGCAATTGCAAACTCAAGTTGGTTTTTTTGAATTTTTGGGATATGAATTATGCGATTTTGATGCAATACACTGAAGATTTCAAGGAAATGGGAAATAGTATTGATTCGTCCGGCACCACTACGGAAAGAGAATTTCTTCACGAATCCAACGGTGTCCTCAGAATGTTGAAGTTCGCAAAACTAACGAAGTTACAGCAATTTGAAACTCACGTAGATTTTTTTGCGTTTTTTTGATATCAATTATGCGATTTTGAGCTTGTTTTTTGAAGAAAAAACATGGGAGTTGCGCAAAACCGATTTTTTTGCCATAATCTTCAATACTCTATACTCAACTCGAAAATTTTTTTCGCATCAAAAATTGAAAATTTTCATAAGGGGTTAGCCTTTGCTAAAAAAATGCAAAAAAAATAAAATGTGAAATTTTAAGTAATTCTGTTTATTTTACGAATCGTCTTCGAATTTCGAACTGCGGAATGCTAGAAAATATTCGAAATTCGAAAAAATGAAGGAGTTACAGCGTAGTTGGCCTTGAAAACGACTTTGAATTTTTACGCCCAAAATAAATTGGTTTTTGCTATGTTTTCCATAGCAACCTTTACAGTATCGCTTCATGTAGCACCTCTACGGAAAGGGATCTTTGTCACGAATCTAACGGTGTCTGAAAATTTGTAAAGTTTGCCAAAATAGGGAAGTTACAGCAATTGCAAACTCAAGTTGGTTTTTTTGAATTTTTGGGATATGAATTATGCGATTTTGATGCAATACACTGAAGATTTCAAGGAAATGGGAAATAGTATTGATTCGTCCGGCACCACTACGGAAAGAGAATTTCTTCACGAATCCAACGGTGTCCTCAGAATGTTGAAGTTCGCAAAACTAACGAAGTTACAGCAATTTGAAACTCACGTAGATTTTTTTTGCGTTTTTTTGATATCAATTATGCGATTTTGAGCTTGTTTTTTGAAGAAAAAACATGGGAGTTGCGCAAAACCGATTTTTTTGCCATAATCTTCAATACTCTATACTCAACTCGAAAATTTTTTTCGCATCAAAAATTGAAAATTTTCATAAGGGGTTAGCCTTTGCTAAAAAAATGCAAAAAAAATAAAATGTGAAATTTTAAGTAATTCTGTTTATTTTACGAATCGTCTTCGAATTTCGAACTGCGGAATGCTAGAAAATATTCGAAATTCGAAAAAATGAAGGAGTTACAGCGTAGTTGGCCTTGAAAATGACTTTGAATTTTTACGCCCAAAATAAATTGGTTTTTGCTATGTTTTCCATAGCAACCTTTACAGTATCGCTTCATGTAGCACCTCTACGGAAAGGGATCTTTGTCACGAATCTAACGGTGTCTGAAAATTTGTAAAGTTTGCCAAAATAGGGAAGTTACAGCAATTGCAAACTCAAGTTGGTTTTTTTGAATTTTTGGGATATGAATTATGCGATTTTGATGCAATACACTGAAGATTTCAAGGAAATGGGAAATAATATTGATTCGTCCGGCACCACTACGGAAAGAGAATTTCTTTACGAATCCAACGGTGTCCTCAGAATGTTGAAGTTCGCAAAACTAACGAAGTTACAGCAATTTGAAACTCACGTAGATTTTTTTTGCGTTTTTTTGATATCAATTATGCGATTTTGAGCTTGTTTTTTGAAGAAAAAACATGGGAGTTGCGCAAAACCGATTTTTTTGCCATAATCTTCAATACTCTATACTCAACTCGAAAATTTTTTTCGCATCAAAAATTGAAAATTTTCATAAGGGGTTAGCCTTTGCTAAAAAAATGCAAAAAAAATAAAATGTGAAATTTTAAGTAATTCTGTTTATTTTACGAATCGTCTTCGAATTTCGAACTGCGGAATGCTAGAAAATATTCGAAATTCGAAAAAATGAAGGAGTTACAGCGTAGTTGGCCTTGAAAATGACTTTGAATTTTTACGCCCAAAATAAATTGGTTTTTGCTATGTTTTCCATAGCAACCTTTACAGTATCGCTTCATGTAGCACCTCTACGGAAAGGGATCTTTGTCACGAATCTAACGGTGTCTGAAAATTTGTAAAGTTTGCCAAAATAGGGAAGTTACAGCAATTGCAAACTCAAGTTGGTTTTTTTGAATTTTTGGGATATGAATTATGCGATTTTGATGCAATACACTGAAGATTTCAAGGAAATGGGAAATAATATTGATTCGTCCGGCACCACTACGGAAAGAGAATTTCTTTACGAATCCAACTGTGTCCTCAGAATGTTGAAGTTCGCAAAACTAACGAAGTTACAGCAATTTGAAACTCACGTAGATTTTTTTTGCGTTTTTTTGATATCAATTATGCGATTTTGAGCTTGTTTTTTGAAGAAAAAACATGGGAGTTGCGCAAAACCGATTTTTTTGCCATAATCTTCAATACTCTATACTCAACTCGAAAATTTTTTTCGCATCAAAAATTGAAAATTTTCATAAGGGGTTAGCCTTTGCTAAAAAAATGCAAAAAAAATAAAATGTGAAATTTTAAGTAATTCTGTTTATTTTACGAATCGTCTTCGAATTTCGAACTGCGGAATGCTAGAAAATATTCGAAATTCGAAAAAATGAAGGAGTTACAGCGTAGTTGGCCTTGAAAACGACTTTGAATTTTTACGCCCAAAATAAATTGGTTTTTGCTATGTTTTCCATAGCAACCTTTACAGTATCGCTTCATGTAGCACCTCTACGGAAAGGGATCTTTGTCACGAATCTAACGGTGTCTGAAAATTTGTAAAGTTTGCCAAAATAGGGAAGTTACAGCAATTGCAAACTCAAGTTGGTTTTTTTGAATTTTTGGGATATGAATTATGCGATTTTGATGCAATACACTGAAGATTTCAAGGAAATGGGAAATAGTATTGATTCGTCCGGCACCACTACGGAAAGAGAATTTCTTCACGAATCCAACGGTGTCCTCAGAATGTTGAAGTTCGCAAAACTAACGAAGTTACAGCAATTTGAAACTCACGTAGATTTTTTTTGCGTTTTTTTGATATCAATTATGCGATTTTGAGCTTGTTTTTTGAAGAAAAAACATGGGAGTTGCGCAAAACCGATTTTTTTGCCATAATCTTCAATACTCTATACTCAACTCGAAAATTTTTTTCGCATCAAAAATTGAAAATTTTCATAAGGGGTTAGCCTTTGCTAAAAAAATGCAAAAAAAATAAAATGTGAAATTTTAAGTAATTCTGTTTATTTTACGAATCGTCTTCGAATTTCGAACTGCGGAATGCTAGAAAATATTCGAAATTCGAAAAAATGAAGGAGTTACAGCGTAGTTGGCCTTGAAAACGACTTTGAATTTTTACGCCCAAAATAAATTGGTTTTTGCTATGTTTTCCATAGCAACCTTTACAGTATCGCTTCATGTAGCACCTCTACGGAAAGGGATCTTTGTCACGAATCTAACGGTGTCTGAAAATTTGTAAAGTTTGCCAAAATAGGGAAGTTACAGCAATTGCAAACTCAAGTTGGTTTTTTTGAATTTTTGGGATATGAATTATGCGATTTTGATGCAATACACTGAAGATTTCAAGGAAATGGGAAATAATATTGATTCGTCCGGCACCACTACGGAAAGAGAATTTCTTTACGAATCCAACTGTGTCCTCAGAATGTTGAAGTTCGCAAAACTAACGAAGTTACAGCAATTTGAAACTCACGTAGATTTTTTTTGCGTTTTTTTGATATCAATTATGCGATTTTGAGCTTGTTTTTTGAAGAAAAAACATGGGAGTTGCGCAAAACCGATTTTTTTGCCATAATCTTCAATACTCTATACTCAACTCGAAAATTTTTTTCGCATCAAAAATTGAAAATTTTCATAAGGGGTTAGCCTTTGCTAAAAAAATGCAAAAAAAATAAAATGTGAAATTTTAAGTAATTCTGTTTATTTTACGAATCGTCTTCGAATTTCGAACTGCGGAATGCTAGAAAATATTCGAAATTCGAAAAAATGAAGGAGTTACAGCGTAGTTGGCCTTGAAAATGACTTTGAATTTTTACGCCCAAAATAAATTGGTTTTTGCTATGTTTTCCATAGCAACCTTTACAGTATCGCTTCATGTAGCACCTCTACGGAAAGGGATCTTTGTCACGAATCTAACGGTGTCTGAAAATTTGTAAAGTTTGCCAAAATAGGGAAGTTACAGCAATTGCAAACTCAAGTTGGTTTTTTTGAATTTTTGGGATATGAATTATGCGATTTTGATGCAATACACAGAAGATTTCAAGGAAATGGGAAATAATATTGATTCGTCCGGCACCACTACGGAAAGAGAATTTCTTTACGAATCCAACGGTGTCCTCAGAATGTTGAAGTTCGCAAAACTAACGAAGTTACAGCAATTTGAAACTCACGTAGATTTTTTTTGCGTTTTTTTGATATCAATTATGCGATTTTGAGCTTGTTTTTTGAAGAAAAAACATGGGAGTTGCGCAAAACCGATTTTTTTGCCATAATCTTCAATACTCTATACTCAACTCGAAAATTTTTTTCGCATCAAAAATTGAAAATTTTCATAAGGGGTTAGCCTTTGCTAAAAAAATGCAAAAAAAATAAAATGTGAAATTTTAAGTAATTCTGTTTATTTTACGAATCGTCTTCGAATTTCGAACTGCGGAATGCTAGAAAATATTCGAAATTCGAAAAAATGAAGGAGTTACAGCGTAGTTGGCCTTGAAAACGACTTTGAATTTTTACGCCCAAAATAAATTGGTTTTTGCTATGTTTTCCATAGCAACCTTTACAGTATCGCTTCATGTAGCACCTCTACGGAAAGGGATCTTTGTCACGAATCTAACGGTGTCTGAAAATTTGTAAAGTTTGCCAAAATAGGGAAGTTACAGCAATTGCAAACTCAAGTTGGTTTTTTTGAATTTTTGGGATATGAATTATGCGATTTTGATGCAATACACTGAAGATTTCAAGGAAATGGGAAATAGTATTGATTCGTCCGGCACCACTACGGAAAGAGAATTTCTTCACGAATCCAACGGTGTCCTCAGAATGTTGAAGTTCGCAAAACTAACGAAGTTACAGCAATTTGAAACTCACGTAGATTTTTTTTGCGTTTTTTTGATATCAATTATGCGATTTTGAGCTTGTTTTTTGAAGAAAAAACATGGGAGTTGCGCAAAACCGATTTTTTTGCCATAATCTTCAATACTCTATACTCAACTCGAAAATTTTTTTCGCATCAAAAATTGAAAATTTTCATAAGGGGTTAGCCTTTGCTAAAAAAATGCAAAAAAAATAAAATGTGAAATTTTAAGTAATTCTGTTTATTTTACGAATCGTCTTCGAATTTCGAACTGCGGAATGCTAGAAAATATTCGAAATTCGAAAAAATGAAGGAGTTACAGCGTAGTTTCAATTCAATTCAATTCATTTATTCATCCAATCATTAAGGTACTATTTACAAATTTAATTACAATAGTTTATGAGATCTATCTTAATTTAGATATTACAGCATATAATTCTTGTGCGTTTGTTTCAGGTACTTGTGATTTTAGACAATGAAAGACATGTTAAGGTAAAAATTGGGATTGAAAAACCTTATTTAACAAAAATAAAGGGATTTTCAAACATAATTTGGAAATTTAATGCTTATAACTAGGTTATTTATATACAATAATCTACTATAAACAAAATTTTCCAGTTTGTTGATGAAATAGTTATACATAATTATTCTATGCATTCTCTAATTATTTCATAAAAAGAGTTTCTTACTTTTGTAAAAAAATTTAAATTTTGTCTTTCTATGAAATCGCGATATTTTTCATAGCCAGTTTCATCATGTAGAGATTGTGTTGGGAATCTCCAGTGTTTATTGTGTATCATTTTCAAACATTTGTTCTGAATGATTTGCATTTTTTTGATGTGGCATCTAGCAGCCTTATACCAAACGGGTGATGCATATGATAAAATAGGTCTAATGACGCATTTATAAATAAGATTTTTGTTTTTCAGATTAAGTGGTGAGCGACGATTTAATATGGGCCACAGTGCTCGCAATGACTTAACCGCTTTTTCGCAGGCGCTATTTATATGTTTGCTAAACAGAAGTTTATGGTCAAAAGTAACACCAAGATATTTAACAATCTTTTGTATCTCTATATTGTTTCCATTAAAAATAATTGGACGGGCTGGATTCCTTTTTGGGGATTTATTATAGGGAAATATTATAGCTTGTGTCTTCGCATGATTGATTTTAATTTTCCACTTCGTGAAATATTTGTTGCAGCTTTCTAAACTTTTCTCCATCTTTTTGAGTAGTGCACTGGTAAGTTTGCTGCTCGAGATTAGTGCCGTGTCGTCAGCGTAGTAGGCAACGTTGAATGATCTAGTGTGTTTGAAGTCAGATGTGTACAGAGAGTATAATATTGGCGATAATATTGAGCCTTGCGGTAGACCTGCAGGGATACTTTTGAACGATGAAGATCTGTTGTTGACGGATACACAGAAGCTACGATTTTTTAAATAATCGGCAATAATTTTGCACAAGTATTCCGGAAAATTCATGGAAATTAATTTATAGATTAGCCCATTGTGCCACACAGTGTCGAATGCTTTCTCGATGTCTAACAAAACCATACCTGTGGACTTTTTGCATGATTTGTTTAATAGAATTTTATTGCAGATCCGTTTCGTTTGGTGGACTGTGCTATGGTCTCTTTTGAATCCAAATTGTTCTTTAATTATAAGATTATTTGCTACAGCAAATTCGTTCATTCTGTAGAGAATACATTTTTCATAAATTTTGCCTAGATTACTTAATAGACTTATAGGTCTGTAGCTGCTGGGATTGTTCCTGGGCTTGGAAGCTTTATGTACAGCCACAACTTTAGCTTTTTTGAATTCCGACGGAAAATAATTTAGCTTCATACAACTATTAAATATTCGTACTAGAAGTTTGACTGCTTCTTCAGGCAAATTTTTTAGCAAAATATTGGGAATGTTGTCCAGTCCTGGAGCTTTCGTGGCTTTAATTTGGAGCAGAATAGATGTTAATTCGCTTTCGGTAATAAGCACCACATTACTCCCATCAGGCGGGTTTGAATTGAAATTTTCCACAGTTCTCAAGATATTATGTTCTGAGGGATGTTTGTAATTTTGAGTAAGTATATGACTGTTTAAAAATGTGTTAGCAAGAATTTCAGCCTTTTCTTCATCTGACACCAATTTATCATTACCAACTTCAAGGGGTGGTAATTGCATTTTTCGTTTTCCTCTCAGACTTCTACTTACTTTCCAAAATTTTTTGTCTCCTGGGGTCATGTTCTCCAGTAAATATGACCATTGTCGGTTTCGCTCTTTATTTATTTGCCTGTTTATCGTCTTAGTTAAGAACCTGATGCATTGATTGTATACTAACGTGGCTCGATCATCAGAGGAGCGATTTGCCTTTCTCTTGAATTTATTCCTTTCACGTATATTCCTCATTGTACAAGCTGGAAGGGAAGCTACTTTGGAATGAAATTTTCGAGGAACTGCTCCATCTCTTGCTCTTAGAATCAAATGCTTAAATGCTTCTAATTCTCTATTAATGGCACATGTCGTGTGGTAAGAATTGGTCGAAAATCTAATATGACTACGGACTTCCCGCTTAAATAATCTCCAATTGCATTGCGCGTAGTCATAACCACTAGTTTCAACAGAATTGAAGGCTGAACATCTTATAGTACACATGACTGGGCGGTGATCTGATGGAATCTCATATCCAAGGGTTTTGAGATGCATCGAGAGAGAGGTGTTACTCAAAACTAAGTCTACAGTAGAAGGGGTTCTATTGTTTTGGTGTGGATAGAGAGTGGGGCTGTCAGAATGAAAAACGAAGAAGTTGCACTGGTGTTGTAAAGAATTTAGAACGGTGCCTGCGCGATTATTTGATTCACACCTCCATGAAGTGTGTTTCGAATTTAAATCGCCAAGTAGAATAAATTCTCTACTGCATTGAGTTAAAGCTATCACGTCGTTCTTAAAGTTGGCCGTATACCTGGGGCAGTAAGCGGTGCATAAAACTATACGTCTCTGATTTATTGTAACTTCTATTGATAAGTTCTCAATATTTGTGGTACGCGTTAATGGTAAAAGTCTGTGTTCAATAGACCTATGAACCAAGAGAGCCACACCTCCTCCTCTTGTATCAGTTCTATCGTTTCTGTATAACAGATAATTGCAGAAGTATGGCCTGTGGTCCGAAGTGAAAAAAGTTTCATTAAGTGACGCTACATGAATACTGTGCTTTTCAAGTAACACTTCAAATTGCTTTAGAGTAGAATAGTTCGAAATTCCATTTGAATTCCAGTGAAGAATGCGAAATTGCTGATTATTTAATGTCATAAGCGTGTTTTACCATGGACATTACTACATACATTTGCTGCACCTTATTAGTGCATTGACTAAGCTCACTAAGAGCTGAGTTGAATATATCAAACAACTCATCGATAGAAAAGAGATCATTTTGATTGTTATCTCTTAAATGTGCTGCGTAAGAGCTTCGTTCATTGCGAAGACTATTAAAGTTATTAGACGGGTTTCTGCTGGTGGTAGTTTGCTGCTCTGGGACGTGCGCAGTTCTACGAGGCGGTGGTGATTTTCTCTTACGAAAATTTGTAGCTCTCTCTCTGATCTCTAAATAATGAGCACGGTGTGGGCAATTGATGTCATTGGCGGAATGATCGGTTCTCTCATTTCCGTACTTTTTGCAATTAAAGCAAGAGAATGCTGCAGGTCTCTTGTCGTTCTTTTTGAACGGACAGTTGTCGGTGGGATGATTGTTCGCACAAATCATGCATGCCGAACGTCTGTTGCAGTGCTCCCCTCCGTGGCCATACATTAGGCAGTTCCAGCACTGCGTTGGTTTATTCTTTTGTTTTGGTTTTTGTTTTCTCCACGATACAACAACATTTCTAATTGCGTAAATGTTTTGTAAATGCGCTGGGTTGAAATTCTTTCGTACAAAACTGTACTTTGTAAACGGCGTCGTCTACTGAGCTATACTTCGTATTTATCTCTGTCACAGAGGTTGGAGTGAGGTTGTAGTCTTTAAGGTCTTCAATGATTTCAGACGTTGGCATTTTTGGCAAACCGTGAAGAAACACAGTGTATGAACGATTTTCCCTTGAATTGAAGGAATGGAATTCTATGTCACTCTCTTTAAGAGTTTTTATACAAAAGTCATATTTTTCACTATTTTTTGGAAAGATCTTAGTTCCAATAGATGTACGTTTGAAAACACAATCGTTTCCCAATAAATGTTGAATCTCTCGTAAGGGGACTGAAGCGTCAGCGACAATTGGAGGGGGTTTTGGTACCCTTTCCTCGTCTACAATGTTTGACTCGATGGCCACTTCCATGTCATCTGGAGTGGATAAAATGCCGTATCTGTTTCGGCACGTAGTGGTGGCTCGGTCAGAACCAGTAGTACCCCCAAACGTAAACATTGGTTTGGGGCGCTTAAGAACGTTAGTCTTGCTCTTGAAACGAGCGCCAGACCTGGCCGGCCCACGGGCCATGATGGATTTGTTTAACTTGTTTTCCAAAATTGGATGAAACTCGCGTAACCAATTTTAAGCAAGAAAGAAAAATAGAAACTTAACGAGAGTTTTAAGGGAACACAGACTATTCGCAATGACACTGCTTTTATTCTTAATGCGCTCTTTATGACCGTACAGAACGAAAGCCGAAAACGAACTGTTACAGCGTAGTTGGCCTTGAAAACGACTTTGAATTTTTACGCCCAAAATAAATTGGTTTTTGCTATGTTTTCCATAGCAACCTTTACAGTATCGCTTCATGTAGCACCTCTACGGAAAGGGATCTTTGTCACGAATCTAACGGTGTCTGAAAATTTGTAAAGTTTGCCAAAATAGGGAAGTTACAGCAATTGCAAACTCAAGTTGGTTTTTTTGAATTTTTGGGATATGAATTATGCGATTTTGATGCAATACACTGAAGATTTCAAGGAAATGGGAAATAGTATTGATTCGTCCGGCACCACTACGGAAAGAGAATTTCTTCACGAATCCAACGGTGTCCTCAGAATGTTGAAGTTCGCAAAACTAACGAAGTTACAGCAATTTGAAACTCACGTAGATTTTTTTTGCGTTTTTTTGATATCAATTATGCGATTTTGAGCTTGTTTTTTGAAGAAAAAACATGGGAGTTGCGCAAAACCGATTTTTTTGCCAAAATCTTCAATACTCTATACTCAACTCGAAAATTTTTTTCGCATCAAAAATTGAAAATTTTCATAAGGGGTTAGCCTTTGCTAAAAAAATGCAAAAAAAATAAAATGTGAAATTTTAAGTAATTCTGTTTATTTTACGAATCGTCTTCGAATTTCGAACTGCGGAATGCTAGAAAATATTCGAAATTCGAAAAAATGAAGGAGTTACAGCGTAGTTGGCCTTGAAAACGACTTTGAATTTTTACGCCCAAAATAAATTGGTTTTTGCTATGTTTTCCATAGCAACCTTTACAGTATCGCTTCATGTAGCACCTCTACGGAAAGGGATCTTTGTCACGAATCTAACGGTGTCTGAAAATTTGTAAAGTTTGCCAAAATAGGGAAGTTACAGCAATTGCAAACTCAAGTTGGTTTTTTTGAATTTTTGGGATATGAATTATGCGATTTTGATGCAATACACTGAAGATTTCAAGGAAATGGGAAATAGTATTGATTCGTCCGGCACCACTACGGAAAGAGAATTTCTTCACGAATCCAACGGTGTCCTCAGAATGTTGAAGTTCGCAAAACTAACGAAGTTACAGCAATTTGAAACTCACGTAGATTTTTTTTGCGTTTTTTTGATATCAATTATGCGATTTTGAGCTTGTTTTTTGAAGAAAAAACATGGGAGTTGCGCAAAACCGATTTTTTTGCCATAATCTTCAATACTCTATACTCAACTCGAAAATTTTTTTCGCATCAAAAATTGAAAATTTTCATAAGGGGTTAGCCTTTGCTAAAAAAATGCAAAAAAAATAAAATGTGAAATTTTAAGTAATTCTGTTTATTTTACGAATCGTCTTCGAATTTCGAACTGCGGAATGCTAGAAAATATTCGAAATTCGAAAAAATGAAGGAGTTACAGCGTAGTTGGCCTTGAAAATGACTTTGAATTTTTACGCCCAAAATAAATTGGTTTTTGCTATGTTTTCCATAGCAACCTTTACAGTATCGCTTCATGTAGCACCTCTACGGAAAGGGATCTTTGTCACGAATCTAACGGTGTCTGAAAATTTGTAAAGTTTGCCAAAATAGGGAAGTTACAGCAATTGCAAACTCAAGTTGGTTTTTTTGAATTTTTGGGATATGAATTATGCGATTTTGATGCAATACACTGAAGATTTCAAGGAAATGGGAAATAATATTGATTCGTCCGGCACCACTACGGAAAGAGAATTTCTTTACGAATCCAACGGTGTCCTCAGAATGTTGAAGTTCGCAAAACTAACGAAGTTACAGCAATTTGAAACTCACGTAGATTTTTTTTGCGTTTTTTTGATATCAATTATGCGATTTTGAGCTTGTTTTTTGAAGAAAAAACATGGGAGTTGCGCAAAACCGATTTTTTTGCCAAAATCTTCAATACTCTATACTCAACTCGAAAATTTTTTTCGCATCAAAAATTGAAAATTTTCATAAGGGGTTAGCCTTTGCTAAAAAAATGCAAAAAAAATAAAATGTGAAATTTTAAGTAATTCTGTTTATTTTACGAATCGTCTTCGAATTTCGAACTGCGGAATGCTAGAAAATATTCGAAATTCGAAAAAATGAAGGAGTTACAGCGTAGTTGGCCTTGAAAACGACTTTGAATTTTTACGCCCAAAATAAATTGGTTTTTGCTATGTTTTCCATAGCAACCTTTACAGTATCGCTTCATGTAGCACCTCTACGGAAAGGGATCTTTGTCACGAATCTAACGGTGTCTGAAAATTTGTAAAGTTTGCCAAAATAGGGAAGTTACAGCAATTGCAAACTCAAGTTGGTTTTTTTGAATTTTTGGGATATGAATTATGCGATTTTGATGCAATACACTGAAGATTTCAAGGAAATGGGAAATAATATTGATTCGTCCGGCACCACTACGGAAAGAGAATTTCTTTACGAATCCAACGGTGTCCTCAGAATGTTGAAGTTCGCAAAACTAACGAAGTTACAGCAATTTGAAACTCACGTAGATTTTTTTTGCGTTTTTTTGATATCAATTATGCGATTTTGAGCTTGTTTTTTGAAGAAAAAACATGGGAGTTGCGCAAAACCGATTTTTTTGCCATAATCTTCAATACTCTATACTCAACTCGAAAATTTTTTTCGCATCAAAAATTGAAAATTTTCATAAGGGGTTAGCCTTTGCTAAAAAAATGCAAAAAAAATAAAATGTGAAATTTTAAGTAATTCTGTTTATTTTACGAATCGTCTTCGAATTTCGAACTGCGGAATGCTAGAAAATATTCGAAATTCGAAAAAATGAAGGAGTTACAGCGTAGTTGGCCTTGAAAACGACTTTGAATTTTTACGCCCAAAATAAATTGGTTTTTGCTATGTTTTCCATAGCAACCTTTACAGTATCGCTTCATGTAGCACCTCTACGGAAAGGGATCTTTGTCACGAATCTAACGGTGTCTGAAAATTTGTAAAGTTTGCCAAAATAGGGAAGTTACAGCAATTGCAAACTCAAGTTGGTTTTTTTGAATTTTTGGGATATGAATTATGCGATTTTGATGCAATACACTGAAGATTTCAAGGAAATGGGAAATAGTATTGATTCGTCCGGCACCACTACGGAAAGAGAATTTCTTCACGAATCCAACGGTGTCCTCAGAATGTTGAAGTTCGCAAAACTAACGAAGTTACAGCAATTTGAAACTCACGTAGATTTTTTTTGCGTTTTTTTGATATCAATTATGCGATTTTGAGCTTGTTTTTGAAGAAAAAACATGGGAGTTGCGCAAAACCGATTTTTTTGCCAAAATCTTCAATACTCTATACTCAACTCGAAAATTTTTTTCGCATCAAAAATTGAAAATTTTCATAAGGGGTTAGCCTTTGCTAAAAAAATGCAAAAAAAATAAAATGTGAAATTTTAAGTAATTCTGTTTATTTTACGAATCGTCTTCGAATTTCGAACTGCGGAATGCTAGAAAATATTCGAAATTCGAAAAAATGAAGGAGTTACAGCGTAGTTGGCCTTGAAAACGACTTTGAATTTTTACGCCCAAAATAAATTGGTTTTTGCTATGTTTTCCATAGCAACCTTTACAGTATCGCTTCATGTAGCACCTCTACGGAAAGGGATCTTTGTCACGAATCTAACGGTGTCTGAAAATTTGTAAAGTTTGCCAAAATAGGGAAGTTACAGCAATTGCAAACTCAAGTTGGTTTTTTTGAATTTTTGGGATATGAATTATGCGATTTTGATGCAATACACTGAAGATTTCAAGGAAATGGGAAATAATATTGATTCGTCCGGCACCACTACGGAAAGAGAATTTCTTTACGAATCCAACGGTGTCCTCAGAATGTTGAAGTTCGCAAAACTAACGAAGTTACAGCAATTTGAAACTCACGTAGATTTTTTTTGCGTTTTTTTGATATCAATTATGCGATTTTGAGCTTGTTTTTTGAAGAAAAAACATGGGAGTTGCGCAAAACCGATTTTTTTGCCATAATCTTCAATACTCTATACTCAACTCGAAAATTTTTTTCGCATCAAAAATTGAAAATTTTCATAAGGGGTTAGCCTTTGCTAAAAAAATGCAAAAAAAATAAAATGTGAAATTTTAAGTAATTCTGTTTATTTTACGAATCGTCTTCGAATTTCGAACTGCGGAATGCTAGAAAATATTCGAAATTCGAAAAAATGAAGGAGTTACAGCGTAGTTGGCCTTGAAAACGACTTTGAATTTTTACGCCCAAAATAAATTGGTTTTTGCTATGTTTTCCATAGCAACCTTTACAGTATCGCTTCATGTAGCACCTCTACGGAAAGGGATCTTTGTCACGAATCTAACGGTGTCTGAAAATTTGTAAAGTTTGCCAAAATAGGGAAGTTACAGCAATTGCAAACTCAAGTTGGTTTTTTTGAATTTTTGGGATATGAATTATGCGATTTTGATGCAATACACTGAAGATTTCAAGGAAATGGGAAATAGTATTGATTCGTCCGGCACCACTACGGAAAGAGAATTTCTTCACGAATCCAACGGTGTCCTCAGAATGTTGAAGTTCGCAAAACTAACGAAGTTACAGCAATTTGAAACTCACGTAGATTTTTTTGCGTTTTTTTGATATCAATTATGCGATTTTGAGCTTGTTTTTTGAAGAAAAAACATGGGAGTTGCGCAAAACCGATTTTTTTGCCATAATCTTCAATACTCTATACTCAACTCGAAAATTTTTTTCGCATCAAAAATTGAAAATTTTCATAAGGGGTTAGCCTTTGCTAAAAAAATGCAAAAAAATAAAATGTGAAATTTTAAGTAATTCTGTTTATTTTACGAATCGTCTTCGAATTTCGAACTGCGGAATGCTAGAAAATATTCGAAATTCGAAAAAATGAAGGAGTTACAGCGTAGTTGGCCTTGAAAACGACTTTGAATTTTTACGCCCAAAATAAATTGGTTTTTGCTATGTTTTCCATAGCAACCTTTACAGTATCGCTTCATGTAGCACCTCTACGGAAAGGGATCTTTGTCACGAATCTAACGGTGTCTGAAAATTTGTAAAGTTTGCCAAAATAGGGAAGTTACAGCAATTGCAAACTCAAGTTGGTTTTTTTGAATTTTTGGGATATGAATTATGCGATTTTGATGCAATACACTGAAGATTTCAAGGAAATGGGAAATAGTATTGATTCGTCCGGCACCACTACGGAAAGAGAATTTCTTCACGAATCCAACGGTGTCCTCAGAATGTTGAAGTTCGCAAAACTAACGAAGTTACAGCAATTTGAAACTCACGTAGATTTTTTTTGCGTTTTTTTGATATCAATTATGCGATTTTGAGCTTGTTTTTTGAAGAAAAAACATGGGAGTTGCGCAAAACCGATTTTTTTGCCATAATCTTCAATACTCTATACTCAACTCGAAAATTTTTTTCGCATCAAAAATTTTTTTTTTTTTTTTTTTATTTAAAGTATTCTTTATTTGCAATCTATTTACAAAGAAATAATAAGCAAAGTTTTATGAATTTATAACAATGACAGAAATATTAAGTTCTATTGAACTTAAAACAAAGATATATTATTCTTTTAACAGAATAAACTCATTTTAGTTTATAATAATATGATAGTTTACATCATTAACTTAAGATATGAGAATAACAAAAATTTAATTATTTTCTAAATGGGAGATCAAGAATATGCAGTCTTTTAAGTCTTTTAGTTTCATCGCTATCATCTAAAAGTGTTATAGCTAATACATTTGGATGGTTGCTGAGTCTACTTAGGTAATTTGTACTGTATTTTCTGATTTCTTCATGTACTGTTGGAATATTAAGATCCTTATGTATATTTAAATTTGTCATAAACCAGGGTGCGTTAACAAGTGATCTAAGTGTTTTTGATTGATATTTCTGCAAGATTTCAATATTTGAATTACTTGCTGTTCCCCAAAGCTGTATTCCAAAGGTCCAGATTGGCTTTAAAATCGTTTTGTAGATCAAAATCTTGTTTTCTAAACTGAGTTTTGAATTCGGTCCAAGCAACCAATATAGTCTTTTAGTTTTTATATTCAACTGTTTCCTTTTGGCTTTTATATGTGTTTGCCAATTTAGGCGTCTATCTATATGTATGCCTAAATACTTGACGCTGTTCGCAGTGGGTATAGCAACACCATTTAGCAGTAGATTAGGACAATCTCCCATCCTTAGGCTATAAGTTACATGAGTAGATTTTTCGGCATTAACTTTTATGTTCCATTTTGTCAACCAATTTTGGATTTCGTAAAGTTCCCTTTGCACTATGTCCGAAGCTTCTGTACGCGATTTACTCGATGCTAAAATAGCAGTGTCATCGGCGTATGTGGCAATTGTTACATGATTGCTAGATGGCATATCAGATGTAAATATTGTGTATAATATTGGCCCCAACACGCTACCTTGTGGTACACCAGACCTTATTGCACCAAAGACGGAATCTTCGTCGTTAATGTTAACATAAAATTTCCTCTCTTGGAGGTATGATTTTAGAAGTAAGTAAAATGGGGCCGGGAGCAATTGTTTCAGCTTATATAAAAGGCCATCATGCCATACACGATCAAATGCCTGTTTTACATCTAAGAAAACTGCAGAGCAATATTCTTTGTTTTCTAGGGTTTCTCTTACTTTTTTAATGATCCTGTGGCATTGTTCAGGAGTGCCATGACTTTGTCGAAATCCGAATTGATGTTCCGGTAGTATTCTAACTGATTCAACTATCGGTTGGAGCCTTGTTTGAAATAACTTTTCAAATAGCTTCGACAGTATAGGCAACAAGCTTATAGGTCGGTATGAGCTTACCTCGTTTTCGGGTTTGTTGGGCTTCAAAATCATTATTATTTTTGCGTATTTCCATTGGGTAGGGAAATATGATAGTCGCAATATTGCATTAAATAATATAGTTATGTAAATTATAGCTCTTTTAGGGAGAGATTTTAATGTTTTTCCATCAATATTGTCGTATCCAGGTGACTTTTTGCGGTTAAGCTTCTTTATCTCATTCTCGACTTCTTTAGAACGAAAAGGCTTTATTGGTTTGTACATCTGGCATGCAATATCTAGATACTCGGTGATTGCATCACTGTCAGAACTGGAACAAAAAGAGAAGGGCGTAAAAGTTTCTTCCAAAAAATGTTTAAATGCTTCCGCTTTACTCTTATCCGTTCTACACCAGGTTCCAGACCAATTTTTGATTGGTACGTTCCTCTTTTGTGGTCTTTTAAGGTATTTTGTGGCTACCCACAAATTATGGTCATTGTCACCAGCTGGGTGCAGCTTGCTTAAATAATTTCCAACGGATTCATTCTTTGCATCCTTAATACACCGGTTCAGGTTTCTAACAGAACGATTAAATGTAGTTTTATGGAAAGGTATTCTAGACTTCTGCCATCTTCTTCTCAAACGCCTTTTTTGTCTTATGAGATTTCTTATTTCAGTGGAAATTTTCAGATTAGAAACAAAAGTTGTATGCTCAGGTGTAGCCCTGAATGCAGCCTCGTGTATTAGCCTATTAAATGATTCTATTGACTGGTCTATTTCTTCACCATTCCTTATTTGGGTATTAAGATATAAGTTGGTTTCAATCCATGATTGAAACACCTCGATATCCGAGCTGTTGGTTAACAATTTCGAGTTTTTACTCCTCAATGAAGGTAACGTTTTATAGTTGGCAATGAGTGGGCTGTGATCCGAACTTAGGTCATCAGAACTTTTAATATCAAAAGATGTGCCAGAAATGCCATTATAAACGACAAAGTCGAGTAGATCCGGGGTCTTTCTCGGATCGCTTGGCCAGTATGTTGGGGCTCCAGTTGACAAAGTTGAATAGTTGTTCTTAACAACACACTTATACAGTTCCTTGCCCTTAGGATTAGTCAAACGAGAACCCCACCACGGGTGTTTGGCATTGTAATCTCCTCCGACTATAAATCTGTTGCCCAACTTTCTAAAAAACTTTTCAAAATCTTCGCATTTCAAGCTGAACCGTGGAGGAAAATATATGGCGTATATTTCCACGTCGATGTTGTTGCATTTAATTTTTACACCTGCAGCCTGAAGAAATTTTTCGTGAAGTGGTTCAGAAATTTCGTATTTAATACTACTCCGAATCAAAATGGCAGCACCTCCATGGGCCTTGTCATCTGGGTGATTAGAGCCTATTAGGTCATATCCACGCACTCGAAAAAAGGATCTACTCGTTAAATGAGTTTCAGAAATTAAAAAAATGTCAACATGGTTTAGTTTCAGAAATAATTCGATTTCGTTTAAATGATTGGTAACGCCGTTGGCGTTCCATATGGATATGATTAGATCTAATTGCATAATTTATTCATGATCATTGACATCATGTTGATGAGGGTATTTGTCAACTCAATTTGTTTGTTAAGCATGGCTTCAATCTTTTGCAATAGATTATTTGGACTTGGTTCCACCCCTCTGGTTACCTCTGAGTAGGACATATTTGGCAAATTATTTTGGTTTCGAAAATCATATTGATGGCTGCGAGCGTCAAAGTTTGGTTGCGAACTCCCTTTTTTCTTCACTGCATTCGTTTTTTTTCTCAGCATATTTTGATATACGAGACATCCCTTATAGTTGGCTGTATGGGTTTGTAAACAGTTTACACACCTTGGGGGAACTTCATGAGTTTTAGTACATTCAGTTGTTGAATGACCTAACCCACATTTCACACATCTGAAAGACTTTTTGCAATAAGACTTAGTGTGGCCGAATTCCTGGCAGCGAAAACATTGCACTATGTCGTCAAAATGCTTTGGGGGTTCAATCTGAATTATCGCATTATCAAATGATTTTAAATTATAAATCTCATGGTTATTTGGACTGGGATCCAAATCTACAAAAAACATTGGTAGCGGTAATTTCGTTTGACGGCTGATAATGTTCCTGACACTGCGCACCTGGTGTCCTA
The DNA here is from genome assembly GCF_963082655.1 of Stomoxys calcitrans. Lineage (NCBI taxonomy): Eukaryota > Metazoa > Arthropoda > Insecta > Diptera > Muscidae > Stomoxys > Stomoxys calcitrans. Next base: position 196,399,861 of record NC_081553.1, read on the forward strand.
AAGAAAGCAACATAGCTTTGATATCAGAGGTCGAAGTTGAATGATGTAGACCCTTGATTACAACTTTATAAGCCCTTTCATTTTTAAGTTGGTACGTATGGAATGCTTTTTTTAGAACTTTCCAAAAATTTTATAATTTTTCGATACGAATCTACGTTTTTTGTAATTAGTCTAACTTGACCGTCTCTTAGTGATTTAAAAGAAAAATTATTGCTACTTATAATCTTACTTATACTAGCAACCATTTTTGCTATATCTGCCACATCAGGAATAAAGATTGGAGGCGGCTTCGGTTCCTCAGGCTGGGTAGTAGCATTATCATCGTCATCATCATTGTCAGGTTCCATATTATTTGCAAGACTTACAAAACGGTTGGTTGATGTTGAAGGCACATCATCAGCATTAAAACGTTTGGCATGTTGCTTTACTGAAGTTGGAGACCCTGTATGTTTTCGTTTTGATGTTACACGTTGCCAGTCATCGTCTTCATCATCAATGCTGCTGTTGTTGTTGTTCTGTACATCACTCGTCGACATACTGAGTGCAAGCAGTGCACTCAGCACGCAGACTTGTTTTGTCTATGTAGCGATGGGTGTGTATTGCTTATATGCAGATTGGGTGCACTTGCACTTAGTGTATATTTGTCACAGGTGAATATTTTGGGTGTCACACACGTTGTTGGTACGAATTTAATTCAAAAACAAAAGAAAGTTGTCTAGCGCAGAATACGTGTTGTGTCTATCACTGACAAAACATGAATGCATCAAAAATTGAAAATTTTCATAAGGGGTTAGCCTTTGCTAAAAAAATGCAAAAAAAATAAAATGTGAAATTTTAAGTAATTCTGTTTATTTTACGAATCGTCTTCGAATTTCGAACTGCGGAATGCTAGAAAATATTCGAAATTCGAAAAAATGAAGGAGTTACAGCGTAGTTGGCCTTGAAAACGACTTTGAATTTTTACGCCCAAAATAAATTGGTTTTTGCTATGTTTTCCATAGCAACCTTTACAGTATCGCTTCATGTAGCACCTCTACGGAAAGGGATCTTTGTCACGAATCTAACGGTGTCTGAAAATTTGTAAAGTTTGCCAAAATAGGGAAGTTACAGCAATTGCAAACTCAAGTTGGTTTTTTTGAATTTTTGGGATATGAATTATGCGATTTTGATGCAATACACTGAAGATTTCAAGGAAATGGGAAATAGTATTGATTCGTCCGGCACCACTACGGAAAGAGAATTTCTTCACGAATCCAACGGTGTCCTCAGAATGTTGAAGTTCGCAAAACTAACGAAGTTACAGCAATTTGAAACTCACGTAGATTTTTTTTGCGTTTTTTTGATATCAATTATGCGATTTTGAGCTTGTTTTTTGAAGAAAAAACATGGGAGTTGCGCAAAACCGATTTTTTGCCATAATCTTCAATACTCTATACTCAACTCGAAAATTGTTTTCGCATCAAAAATTGAAAATTTTCATAAGGGGTTAGCCTTTGCTAAAAAAATGCAAAAAAAATAAAATGTGAAATTTTAAGTAATTCTGTTTATTTTACGAATCGTCTTCGAATTTCGAACTGCGGAATGCTAGAAAATATTCGAAATTCGAAAAAATGAAGGAGTTACAGCGTAGTTGGCCTTGAAAACGACTTTGAATTTTTACGCCCAAAATAAATTGGTTCTTGCTATGTTTTCCATAGCAACCTTTACAGTATCGCTTCATATAGCACCTCTACGGAAAGGGATCTTTGTCACGAATCTAACGGTGTCTGAAAATTTGTAAAGTTTGCCAAAATAGGGAAGTTACAGCAATTGCAAACTCAAGTTGGTTTTTTTGAATTTTTGGGATATGAATTATGCGATTTTGATGCAATACACTGAAGATTTCAAGGAAATGGGAAATAATATTGATTCGTCCGGCACCACTACGGAAAGAGAATTTCTTTACGAATCCAACGGTGTCCTCAGAATGTTGAAGTTCGCAAAACTAACGAAGTTACAGCAATTTGAAACTCACGTAGATTTTTTTGCGTTTTTTTGATATCAATTATGCGATTTTGAGCTTGTTTTTTGAAGAAAAAACATGGGAGTTGCGCAAAACCGATTTTTTTGCCATAATCTTCAATACTCTATACTCAACTCGAAAATTTTTTTCGCATCAAAAATTGAAAATTTTCATCAGGGGTTAGCCTTTGCTAAAAAAATGCAAAAAAAATAAAATGTGAAATTTTAAGTAATTCTGTTTATTTTACGAATCGTCTTCGAATTTCGAACTGCGGAATGCTAGAAAATATTCGAAATTCGAAAAAATGAAGGAGTTACAGCGTAGTTGGCCTTGAAAACGACTTTGAATTTTTACGCCCAAAATAAATTGGTTTTTGCTATGTTTTCCATAGCAACCTTTACAGTATCGCTTCATGTAGCAACTCTACGGAAAGGGATCTTTGTCACGAATCTAACGGTGTCTGAAAATTTGTAAAGTTTGCCAAAATAGGGAAGTTACAGCAATTGCAAACTCAAGTTGGTTTTTTTGAATTTTTGGGATATGAATTATGCGATTTTGATGCAATACACTGAAGATTTCAAGGAAATGGGAAATAGTATTGATTCGTCCGGCACCACTACGGAAAGAGAATTTCTTCACGAATCCAACGGTGTCCTCAGAATGTTGAAGTTCGCAAAACTAACGAAGTTACAGCAATTTGAAACTCACGTAGATTTTTTTTGCGTTTTTTTGATATCAATTATGCGATTTTGAGCTTGTTTTTTGAAGAAAAAACATGGGAGTTGCGCAAAACCGATTTTTTTGCCATAATCTTCAATACTCTATACTCAACTCGAAAATTTTTTTCGCATCAAAAATTGAAAATTTTCATAAGGGGTTAGCCTTTGCTAAAAAAATGCAAAAAAAATAAAATGTGAAATTTTAAGTAATTCTGTTTATTTTACGAATCGTCTTCGAATTTCGAACTGCGGAATGCTAGAAAATATTCGAAATTCGAAAAAATGAAGGAGTTACAGCGTAGTTGGCCTTGAAAATGACTTTGAATTTTTACGCCCAAAATAAATTGGTTTTTGCTATGTTTTCCATAGCAACCTTTACAGTATCGCTTCATGTAGCACCTCTACGGAAAGGGATCTTTGTCACGAATCTAACGGTGTCTGAAAATTTGTAAAGTTTGCCAAAATAGGGAAGTTACAGCAATTGCAAACTCAAGTTGGTTTTTTTGAATTTTTGGGATATGAATTATGCGATTTTGATGCAATACACTGAAGATTTCAAGGAAATGGGAAATAATATTGATTCGTCCGGCACCACTACGGAAAGAGAATTTCTTTACGAATCCAACGGTGTCCTCAGAATGTTGAAGTTCGCAAAACTAACGAAGTTACAGCAATTTGAAACTCACGTAGATTTTTTTTGCGTTTTTTTGATATCAATTATGCGATTTTGAGCTTGTTTTTTGAAGAAAAAACATGGGAGTTGCGCAAAACCGATTTTTTTGCCATAATCTTCAATACTCTATACTCAACTCGAAAATTTTTTTCGCATCAAAAATTGAAAATTTTCATAAGGGGTTAGCCTTTGCTAAAAAAATGCAAAAAAAATAAAATGTGAAATTTTAAGTAATTCTGTTTATTTTACGAATCGTCTTCGAATTTCGAACTGCGGAATGCTAGAAAATATTCGAAATTCGAAAAAATGAAGGAGTTACAGCGTAGTTGGCCTTGAAAACGACTTTGAATTTTTACGCCCAAAATAAATTGGTTTTTGCTATGTTTTCCATAGCAACCTTTACAGTATCGCTTCATGTAGCACCTCTACGGAAAGGGATCTTTGTCACGAATCTAACGGTGTCTGAAAATTTGTAAAGTTTGCCAAAATAGGGAAGTTACAGCAATTGCAAACTCAAGTTGGTTTTTTTGAATTTTTGGGATATGAATTATGCGATTTTGATGCAATACACTGAAGATTTCAAGGAAATGGGAAATAGTATTGATTCGTCCGGCACCACTACGGAAAGAGAATTTCTTCACGAATCCAACGGTGTCCTCAGAATGTTGAAGTTCGCAAAACTAACGAAGTTACAGCAATTTGAAACTCACGTAGATTTTTTTTGCGTTTTTTTGATATCAATTATGCGATTTTGAGCTTGTTTTTTGAAGAAAAAACATGGGAGTTGCGCAAAACCGATTTTTTTGCCATAATCTTCAATACTCTATACTCAACTCGAAAATTTTTTTCGCATCAAAAATTGAAAATTTTCATAAGGGGTTAGCCTTTGCTAAAAAAATGCAAAAAAAATAAAATGTGAAATTTTAAGTAATTCTGTTTATTTTACGAATCGTCTTCGAATTTCGAACTGCGGAATGCTAGAAAATATTCGAAATTCGAAAAAATGAAGGAGTTACAGCGTAGTTGGCCTTGAAAACGACTTTGAATTTTTACGCCCAAAATAAATTGGTTTTTGCTATGTTTTCCATAGCAACCTTTACAGTATCGCTTCATGTAGCACCTCTACGGAAAGGGATCTTTGTCACGAATCTAACGGTGTCTGAAAATTTGTAAAGTTTGCCAAAATAGGGAAGTTACAGCAATTGCAAACTCAAGTTGGTTTTTTTGAATTTTTGGGATATGAATTATGCGATTTTGATGCAATACACTGAAGATTTCAAGGAAATGGGAAATAGTATTGATTCGTCCGGCACCACTACGGAAAGAGAATTTCTTCACGAATCCAACGGTGTCCTCAGAATGTTGAAGTTCGCAAAACTAACGAAGTTACAGCAATTTGAAACTCACGTGGATTTTTTTGCGTTTTTTTGATATCAATTATGCGATTTTGAGCTTGTTTTTTGAAGAAAAAACATGGGAGTTGCGCAAAACCGATTTTTTTGCCATAATCTTCAATACTCTATACTCAACTCGAAAATTTTTTTCGCATCAAAAATTGAAAATTTTCATAAGGGGTTAGCCTTTGCTAAAAAAATGCAAAAAAAATAAAATGTGAAATTTTAAGTAATTCTGTTTATTTTACGAATCGTCTTCGAATTTCGAACTGCGGAATGCTAGAAAATATTCGAAATTCGAAAAAATGAAGGAGTTACAGCGTAGTTGGCCTTGAAAACGACTTTGAATTTTTACGCCCAAAATAAATTGGTTTTTGCTATGTTTTCCATAGCAACCTTTACAGTATCGCTTCATGTAGCACCTCTACGGAAAGGGATCTTTGTCACGAATCTAACGGTGTCTGAAAATTTGTAAAGTTTGCCAAAATAGGGAAGTTACAGCAATTGCAAACTCAAGTTGGTTTTTTTGAATTTTTGGGATATGAATTATGCGATTTTGATGCAATACACTGAAGATTTCAAGGAAATGGGAAATAGTATTGATTCGTCCGGCACCACTACGGAAAGAGAATTTCTTCACGAATCCAACGGTGTCCTCAGAATGTTGAAGTTCGCAAAACTAACGAAGTTACAGCAATTTGAAACTCACGTAGATTTTTTTTGCGTTTTTTTGATATCAATTATGCGATTTTGAGCTTGTTTTTTGAAGAAAAAACATGGGAGTTGCGCAAAACCGATTTTTTTGCCATAATCTTCAATATTCTATACTCAACTCGAAAATTTTTTTCGCATCAAAAATTGAAAATTTTCATAAGGGGTTAGCCTTTGCTAAAAAAATGCAAAAAAAATAAAATGTGAAATTTTAAGTAATTCTGTTTATTTTACGAATCGTCTTCGAATTTCGAACTGCGGAATGCTAGAAAATATTCGAAATTCGAAAAAATGAAGGAGTTACAGCGTAGTTGGCCTTGAAAACGACTTTGAATTTTTACGCCCAAAATAAATTGGTTTTTGCTATGTTTTCCATAGCAACCTTTACAGTATCGCTTCATGTAGCACCTCTACGGAAAGGGATCTTTGTCACGAATCTAACGGTGTCTGAAAATTTGTAAAGTTTGCCAAAATAGGGAAGTTACAGCAATTGCAAACTCAAGTTGGTTTTTTTGAATTTTTGGGATATGAATTATGCGATTTTGATGCAATACACTGAAGATTTCAAGGAAATGGGAAATAGTATTGATTCGTCCGGCACCACTACGGAAAGAGAATTTCTTCACGAATCCAACGGTGTCCTCAGAATGTTGAAGTTCGCAAAACTAACGAAGTTACAGCAATTTGAAACTCACGTAGATTTTTTTTGCGTTTTTTTGATATCAATTATGCGATTTTGAGCTTGTTTTTTGAAGAAAAAACATGGGAGTTGCGCAAAACCGATTTTTTTGCCATAATCTTCAATACTCTATACTCAACTCGAAAATTTTTTTCGCATCAAAAATTGAAAATTTTCATAAGGGGTTAGCCTTTGCTAAAAAAATGCAAAAAAAATAAAATGTGAAATTTTAAGTAATTCTGTTTATTTTACGAATCGTCTTCGAATTTCGAACTGCGGAATGCTAGAAAATATTCGAAATTCGAAAAAATGAAGGAGTTACAGCGTAGTTGGCCTTGAAAACGACTTTGAATTTTTACGCCCAAAATAAATTGGTTTTTGCTATGTTTTCCATAGCAACCTTTACAGTATCGCTTCATGTAGCACCTCTACGGAAAGGGATCTTTGTCACGAATCTAACGGTGTCTGAAAATTTGTAAAGTTTGCCAAAATAGGGAAGTTACAGCAATTGCAAACTCAAGTTGGTTTTTTTGAATTTTTGGGATATGAATTATGCGATTTTGATGCAATACACTGAAGATTTCAAGGAAATGGGAAATAGTATTGATTCGTCCGGCACCACTACGGAAAGAGAATTTCTTCATGAATCCAACGGTGTCCTCAGAATGTTGAAGTTCGCAAAACTAACGAAGTTACAGCAATTTGAAACTCACGTAGATTTTTTTTGCGTTTTTTTGATATCAATTATGCGATTTTGAGCTTGTTTTTTGAAGAAAAAACATGGGAGTTGCGCAAAACCGATTTTTTTGCCATAATCTTCAATACTCTATACTCAACTCGAAAATTTTTTTCGCATCAAAAATTGAAAATTTTCATAAGGGGTTAGCCTTTGCTAAAAAAATGCAAAAAAAATAAAATGTGAAATTTTAAGTAATTCTGTTTATTTTACGAATCGTCTTCGAATTTCGAACTGCGGAATGCTAGAAAATATTCGAAATTCGAAAAAATGAAGGAGTTACAGCGTAGTTGGCCTTGAAAACGACTTTGAATTTTTACGCCCAAAATAAATTGGTTTTTGCTATGTTTTCCATAGCAACCTTTACAGTATCGCTTCATGTAGCACCTCTACGGAAAGGGATCTTTGTCACGAATCTAACGGTGTCTGAAAATTTGTAAAGTTTGCCAAAATAGGGAAGTTACAGCAATTGCAAACTCAAGTTGGTTTTTTTGAATTTTTGGGATATGAATTATGCGATTTTGATGCAATACACTGAAGATTTCAAGGAAATGGGAAATAATATTGATTCGTCCGGCACCACTACGGAAAGAGAATTTCTTTACGAATCCAACGGTGTCCTCAGAATGTTGAAGTTCGCAAAACTAACGAAGTTACAGCAATTTGAAACTCACGTAGATTTTTTTTGCGTTTTTTTGATATCAATTATGCGATTTTGAGCTTGTTTTTTGAAGAAAAAACATGGGAGTTGCGCAAAACCGATTTTTTTGCCATAATCTTCAATACTCTATACTCAACTCGAAAATTTTTTTCGCATCAAAAATTGAAAATTTTCATAAGGGGTTAGCCTTTGCAAAAAAAATGCAAAAAAAATAAAATGTGAAATTTTAAGTAATTCTGTTTATTTTACGAATCGTCTTCGAATTTCGAACTGCGGAATGCTAGAAAATATTCGAAATTCGAAAAAATGAAGGAGTTACAGCGTAGTTGGCCTTGAAAACGACTTTGAATTTTTACGCCCAAAATAAATTGGTTTTTGCTATGTTTTCCATAGCAACCTTTACAGTATCGCTTCATGTAGCACCTCTACGGAAAGGGATCTTTGTCACGAATCTAACGGTGTCTGAAAATTTGTAAAGTTTGCCAAAATAGGGAAGTTACAGCAATTGCAAACTCAAGTTGGTTTTTTTGAATTTTTGGGATATGAATTATGCGATTTTGATGCAATACACTGAAGATTTCAAGGAAATGGGAAATAGTATTGATTCGTCCGGCACCACTACGGAAAGAGAATTTCTTCACGAATCCAACGGTGTCCTCAGAATGTTGAAGTTCGCAAAACTAACGAAGTTACAGCAATTTGAAACTCACGTAGATTTTTTTTGCGTTTTTTTGATATCAATTATGCGATTTTGAGCTTGTTTTTTGAAGAAAAAACATGGGAGTTGCGCAAAACCGATTTTTTTGCCATAATCTTCAATACTCTATACTCAACTCGAAAATTTTTTTCGCATCAAAAATTGAAAATTTTCATAAGGGGTTAGCCTTTGCTAAAAAAATGCAAAAAAAATAAAATGTGAAATTTTAAGTAATTCTGTTTATTTTACGAATCGTCTTCGAATTTCGAACTGCGGAATGCTAGAAAATATTCGAAATTCGAAAAAATGAAGGAGTTACAGCGTAGTTGGCCTTGAAAACGACTTTGAATTTTTACGCCCAAAATAAATTGGTTTTTGCTATGTTTTCCATAGCAACCTTTACAGTATCGCTTCATGTAGCACCTCTACGGAAAGGGATCTTTGTCACGAATCTAACGGTGTCTGAAAATTTGTAAAGTTTGCCAAAATAGGGAAGTTACAGCAATTGCAAACTCAAGTTGGTTTTTTTGAATTTTTGGGATATGAATTATGCGATTTTGATGCAATACACTGAAGATTTCAAGGAAATGGGAAATAGTATTGATTCGTCCGGCACCACTACGGAAAGAGAATTTCTTCACGAATCCAACGGTGTCCTCAGAATGTTGAAGTTCGCAAAACTAACGAAGTTACAGCAATTTGAAACTCACGTAGATTTTTTTTGCGTTTTTTTGATATCAATTATGCGATTTTGAGCTTGTTTTTTGAAGAAAAAACATGGGAGTTGCGCAAAACCGATTTTTTTGCCATAATCTTCAATACTCTATACTCAACTCGAAAATTTTTTTCGCATCAAAAATTGAAAATTTTCATAAGGGGTTAGCCTTTGCTAAAAAAATGCAAAAAAAATAAAATGTGAAATTTTAAGTAATTCTGTTTATTTTACGAATCGTCTTCGAATTTCGAACTGCGGAATGCTAGAAAATATTCGAAATTCGAAAAAATGAAGGAGTTACAGCGTAGTTGGCCTTGAAAACGACTTTGAATTTTTACGCCCAAAATAAATTGGTTTTTGCTATGTTTTCCATAGCAACCTTTACAGTATCGCTTCATGTAGCACCTCTACGGAAAGGGATCTTTGTCACGAATCTAACGGTGTCTGAAAATTTGTAAAGTTTGCCAAAATAGGGAAGTTACAGCAATTGCAAACTCAAGTTGGTTTTTTTGAATTTTTGGGATATGAATTATGCGATTTTGATGCAATACACTGAAGATTTCAAGGAAATGGGAAATAGTATTGATTCGTCCGGCACCACTACGGAAAGAGAATTTCTTCACGAATCCAACGGTGTCCTCAGAATGTTGAAGTTCGCAAAACTAACGAAGTTACAGCAATTTGAAACTCACGTAGATTTTTTTTGCGTTTTTTTGATATCAATTATGCGATTTTGAGCTTGTTTTTTGAAGAAAAAACATGGGAGTTGCGCAAAACCGATTTTTTTGCCATAATCTTCAATACTCTATACTCAACTCGAAAATTTTTTTCGCATCAAAAATTGAAAATTTTCATAAGGGGTTAGCCTTTGCTAAAAAAATGCAAAAAAAATAAAATGTGAAATTTTAAGTAATTCTGTTTATTTTACGAATCGTCTTCGAATTTCGAACTGCGGAATGCTAGAAAATATTCGAAATTCGAAAAAATGAAGGAGTTACAGCGTAGTTGGCCTTGAAAATGACTTTGAATTTTTACGCCCAAAATAAATTGGTTTTTGCTATGTTTTCCATAGCAACCTTTACAGTATCGCTTCATGTAGCACCTCTACGGAAAGGGATCTTTGTCACGAATCTAACGGTGTCTGAAAATTTGTAAAGTTTGCCAAAATAGGGAAGTTACAGCAATTGCAAACTCAAGTTGGTTTTTTTGAATTTTTGGGATATGAATTATGCGATTTTGATGCAATACACTGAAGATTTCAAGGAAATGGGAAATAATATTGATTCGTCCGGCACCACTACGGAAAGAGAATTTCTTTACGAATCCAACGGTGTCCTCAGAATGTTGAAGTTCGCAAAACTAACGAAGTTACAGCAATTTGAAACTCACGTAGATTTTTTTTGCGTTTTTTTGATATCAATTATGCGATTTTGAGCTTGTTTTTTGAAGAAAAAACATGGGAGTTGCGCAAAACCGATTTTTTTGCCATAATCTTCAATACTCTATACTCAACTCGAAAATTTTTTTCGCATCAAAAATTGAAAATTTTCATAAGGGGTTAGCCTTTGCTAAAAAAATGCAAAAAAAATAAAATGTGAAATTTTAAGTAATTCTGTTTATTTTACGAATCGTCTTCGAATTTCGAACTGCGGAATGCTAGAAAATATTCGAAATTCGAAAAAATGAAGGAGTTACAGCGTAGTTGGCCTTGAAAACGACTTTGAATTTTTACGCCCAAAATAAATTGGTTTTTGCTATGTTTTCCATAGCAACCTTTACAGTATCGCTTCATGTAGCACCTCTACGGAAAGGGATCTTTGTCACGAATCTAACGGTGTCTGAAAATTTGTAAAGTTTGCCAAAATAGGGAAGTTACAGCAATTGCAAACTCAAGTTGGTTTTTTTGAATTTTTGGGATATGAATTATGCGATTTTGATGCAATACACTGAAGATTTCAAGGAAATGGGAAATAGTATTGATTCGTCCGGCACCACTACGGAAAGAGAATTTCTTCACGAATCCAACGGTGTCCTCAGAATGTTGAAGTTCGCAAAACTAACGAAGTTACAGCAATTTGAAACTCACGTAGATTTTTTTTGCGTTTTTTTGATATCAATTATGCGATTTTGAGCTTGTTTTTTGAAGAAAAAACATGGGAGTTGCGCAAAACCGATTTTTTTGCCATAATCTTCAATACTCTATACTCAACTCGAAAATTTTTTTCGCATCAAAAATTGAAAATTTTCATAAGGGGTTAGCCTTTGCTAAAAAAATGCAAAAAAAAATAAAATGTGAAATTTTAAGTAATTCTGTTTATTTTACGAATCGTCTTCGAATTTCGAACTGCGGAATGCTAGAAAATATTCGAAATTCGAAAAAATGAAGGAGTTACAGCGTAGTTGGCCTTGAAAACGACTTTGAATTTTTACGCCCAAAATAAATTGGTTTTTGCTATGTTTTCCATAGCAACCTTTACAGTATCGCTTCATGTAGCACCTCTACGGAAAGGGATCTTTGTCACGAATCTAACGGTGTCTGAAAATTTGTAAAGTTTGCCAAAATAGGGAAGTTACAGCAATTGCAAACTCAAGTTGGTTTTTTTGAATTTTTGGGATATGAATTATGCGATTTTGATGCAATACACTGAAGATTTCAAGGAAATGGGAAATAGTATTGATTCGTCCGGCACCACTACGGAAAGAGAATTTCTTCACGAATCCAACGGTGTCCTCAGAATGTTGAAGTTCGCAAAACTAACGAAGTTACAGCAATTTGAAACTCACGTAGATTTTTTTTGCGTTTTTTTGATATCAATTATGCGATTTTGAGCTTGTTTTTTGAAGAAAAAACATGGGAGTTGCGCAAAACCGATTTTTTTGCCATAATCTTCAATACTCTATACTCAACTCGAAAATTTTTTTCGCATCAAAAATTGAAAATTTTCATAAGGGGTTAGCCTTTGCTAAAAAAATGCAAAAAAAATAAAATGTGAAATTTTAAGTAATTCTGTTTATTTTACGAATCGTCTTCGAATTTCGAACTGCGGAATGCTAGAAAATATTCGAAATTCGAAAAAATGAAGGAGTTACAGCGTAGTTGGCCTTGAAAACGACTTTGAATTTTTACGCCCAAAATAAATTGGTTTTTGCTATGTTTTCCATAGCAACCTTTACAGTATCGCTTCATGTAGCACCTCTACGGAAAGGGATCTTTGTCACGAATCTAACGGTGTCTGAAAATTTGTAAAGTTTGCCAAAATAGGGAAGTTACAGCAATTGCAAACTCAAGTTGGTTTTTTTGAATTTTTGGGATATGAATTATGCGATTTTGATGCAATACACTGAAGATTTCAAGGAAATGGGAAATAGTATTGATTCGTCCGGCACCACTACGGAAAGAGAATTTCTTCACGAATCCAACGGTGTCCTCAGAATGTTGAAGTTCGCAAAACTAACGAAGTTACAGCAATTTGAAACTCACGTAGATTTTTTTTGCGTTTTTTTGATATCAATTATGCGATTTTGAGCTTGTTTTTTGAAGAAAAAACATGGGAGTTGCGCAAAACCGATTTTTTTGCCATAATCTTCAATACTCTATACTCAACTCGAAAATTTTTTTCGCATCAAAAATTGAAAATTTTCATAAGGGGTTAGCCTTTGCTAAAAAAATGCAAAAAAAATAAAATGTGAAATTTTAAGTAATTCTGTTTATTTTACGAATCGTCTTCGAATTTCGAACTGCGGAATGCTAGAAAATATTCGAAATTCGAAAAAATGAAGGAGTTACAGCGTAGTTGGCCTTGAAAACGACTTTGAATTTTTACGCCCAAAATAAATTGGTTTTTGCTATGTTTTCCATAGCAACCTTTACAGTATCGCTTCATGTAGCACCTCTACGGAAAGGGATCTTTGTCACGAATCTAACGGTGTCTGAAAATTTGTAAAGTTTGCCAAAATAGGGAAGTTACAGCAATTGCAAACTCAAGTTGGTTTTTTTGAATTTTTGGGATATGAATTATGCGATTTTGATGCAATACACTGAAGATTTCAAGGAAATGGGAAATAGTATTGATTCGTCCGGCACCACTACGGAAAGAGAATTTCTTCACGAATCCAACGGTGTCCTCAGAATGTTGAAGTTCGCAAAACTAACGAAGTTACAGCAATTTGAAACTCACGTAGATTTTTTTTGCGTTTTTTTGATATCAATTATGCGATTTTGAGCTTGTTTTTTGAAGAAAAAACATGGGAGTTGCGCAAAACCGATTTTTTTGCCATAATCTTCAATACTCTATACTCAACTCGAAAATTTTTTTCGCATCAAAAATTGAAAATTTTCATAAGGGGTTAGCCTTTGCTAAAAAAATGCAAAAAAAATAAAATGTGAAATTTTAAGTAATTCTGTTTATTTTACGAATCGTCTTCGAATTTCGAACTGCGGAATGCTAGAAAATATTCGAAATTCGAAAAAATGAAGGAGTTACAGCGTAGTTGGCCTTGAAAACGACTTTGAATTTTTACGCCCAAAATAAATTGGTTTTTGCTATGTTTTCCATAGCAACCTTTACAGTATCGCTTCATGTAGCACCTCTACGGAAAGGGATCTTTGTCACGAATCTAACGGTGTCTGAAAATTTGTAAAGTTTGCCAAAATAGGGAAGTTACAGCAATTGCAAACTCAAGTTGGTTTTTTTGAATTTTTGGGATATGAATTATGCGATTTTGATGCAATACACTGAAGATTTCAAGGAAATGGGAAATAGTATTGATTCGTCCGGCACCACTACGGAAAGAGAATTTCTTCACGAATCCAACGGTGTCCTCAGAATGTTGAAGTTCGCAAAACTAACGAAGTTACAGCAATTTGAAACTCACGTAGATTTTTTTTGCGTTTTTTTGATATCAATTATGCGATTTTGAGCTTGTTTTTTGAAGAAAAAACATGGGAGTTGCGCAAAACCGATTTTTTTGCCATAATCTTCAATACTCTATACTCAACTCGAAAATTTTTTTCGCATCAAAAATTGAAAATTTTCATAAGGGGTTAGCCTTTGCTAAAAAAATGCAAAAAAATAAAATGTGAAATTTTAAGTAATTCTGTTTATTTTACGAATCGTCTTCGAATTTCGAACTGCGGAATGCTAGAAAATATTCGAAATTCGAAAAAATGAAGGAGTTACAGCGTAGTTGGCCTTGAAAACGACTTTGAATTTTTACGCCCAAAATAAATTGGTTTTTGCTATGTTTTCCATAGCAACCTTTACAGTATCGCTTCATGTAGCACCTCTACGGAAAGGGATCTTTGTCACGAATCTAACGGTGTCTGAAAATTTGTAAAGTTTGCCAAAATAGGGAAGTTACAGCAATTGCAAACTCAAGTTGGTTTTTTTGAATTTTTGGGATATGAATTATGCGATTTTGATGCAATACACTGAAGATTTCAAGGAAATGGGAAATAGTATTGATTCGTCCGGCACCACTACGGAAAGAGAATTTCTTCACGAATCCAACGGTGTCCTCAGAATGTTGAAGTTCGCAAAACTAACGAAGTTACAGCAATTTGAAACTCACGTAGATTTTTTTGCGTTTTTTTGATATCAATTATGCGATTTTGAGCTTGTTTTTTGAAGAAAAAACATGGGAGTTGCGCAAAACCGATTTTTTTGCCATAATCTTCAATACTCTATACTCAACTCGAAAATTTTTTTCGCATCAAAAATTGAAAATTTTCATAAGGGGTTAGCCTTTGCTAAAAAAATGCAAAAAAAATAAAATGTGAAATTTTAAGTAATTCTGTTTATTTTACGAATCGTCTTCGAATTTCGAACTGCGGAATGCTAGAAAATATTCGAAATTCGAAAAAATGAAGGAGTTACAGCGTAGTTGGCCTTGAAAACGACTTTGAATTTTTACGCCCAAAATAAATTGGTTTTTGCTATGTTTTCCATAGCAACCTTTACAGTATCGCTTCATGTAGCACCTCTACGGAAAGGGATCTTTGTCACGAATCTAACGGTGTCTGAAAATTTGTAAAGTTTGCCAAAATAGGGAAGTTACAGCAATTGCAAACTCAAGTTGGTTTTTTTGAATTTTTGGGATATGAATTATGCGATTTTGATGCAATACACTGAAGATTTCAAGGAAATGGGAAATAGTATTGATTCGTCCGGCACCACTACGGAAAGAGAATTTCTTCACGAATCCAACGGTGTCCTCAGAATGTTGAAGTTCGCAAAACTAACGAAGTTACAGCAATTTGAAACTCACGTAGATTTTTTTTGCGTTTTTTTGATATCAATTATGCGATTTTGAGCTTGTTTTTTGAAGAAAAAACATGGGAGTTGCGCAAAACCGATTTTTTTGCCATAATCTTCAATACTCTATACTCAACTCGAAAATTTTTTTCGCATCAAAAATTGAAAATTTTCATAAGGGGTTAGCCTTTGCTAAAAAAATGCAAAAAAAATAAAATGTGAAATTTTAAGTAATTCTGTTTATTTTACGAATCGTCTTCGAATTTCGAACTGCGGAATGCTAGAAAATATTCGAAATTCGAAAAAATGAAGGAGTTACAGCGTAGTTGGCCTTGAAAACGACTTTGAATTTTTACGCCCAAAATAAATTGGTTTTTGCTATGTTTTCCATAGCAACCTTTACATTATCGCTTCATGTAGCACCTCTACGGAAAGGGATCTTTGTCACGAATCTAACGGTGTCTGAAAATTTGTAAAGTTTGCCAAAATAGGGAAGTTACAGCAATTGCAAACTCAAGTTGGTTTTTTTGAATTTTTGGGATATGAATTATGCGATTTTGATGCAATACACTGAAGATTTCAAGGAAATGGGAAATAGTATTGATTCGTCCGGCACCACTACGGAAAGAGAATTTCTTTACGAATCCAACGGTGTCCTCAGAATGTTGAAGTTCGCAAAACTAACGAAGTTACAGCAATTTGAAACTCACGTAGATTTTTTTTGCGTTTTTTTGATATCAATTATGCGATTTTGAGCTTGTTTTTTGAAGAAAAAACATGGGAGTTGCGCAAAACCGATTTTTTTGCCATAATCTTCAATACTCTATACTCAACTCGAAAATTTTTTTCGCATCAAAAATTGAAAATTTTCATAAGGGGTTAGCCTTTGCTAAAAAAATGCAAAAAAAATAAAATGTGAAATTTTAAGTAATTCTGTTTATTTTACGAATCGTCTTCGAATTTCGAACTGCGGAATGCTAGAAAATATTCGAAATTCGAAAAAATGAAGGAGTTACAGCGTAGTTGGCCTTGAAAACGACTTTGAATTTTTACGCCCAAAATAAATTGGTTTTTGCTATGTTTTCCATAGCAACCTTTACAGTATCGCTTCATGTAGCACCTCTACGGAAAGGGATCTTTGTCACGAATCTAACGGTGTCTGAAAATTTGTAAAGTTTGCCAAAATAGGGAAGTTACAGCAATTGCAAACTCAAGTTGGTTTTTTTGAATTTTTGGGATATGAATTATGCGATTTTGATGCAATACACTGAAGATTTCAAGGAAATGGGAAATAATATTGATTCGTCCGGCACCACTACGGAAAGAGAATTTCTTTACGAATCCAACGGTGTCCTCAGAATGTTGAAGTTCGCAAAACTAACGAAGTTACAGCAATTTGAAACTCACGTAGATTTTTTTTGCGTTTTTTTGATATCAATTATGCGATTTTGAGCTTGTTTTTTGAAGAAAAAACATGGGAGTTGCGCAAAACCGATTTTTTTGCCATAATCTTCAATACTCTATACTCAACTCGAAAATTTTTTTCGCATCAAAAATTGAAAATTTTCATAAGGGGTTAGCCTTTGCTAAAAAAATGCAAAAAAAATAAAATGTGAAATTTTAAGTAATTCTGTTTATTTTACGAATCGTCTTCGAATTTCGAACTGCGGAATGCTAGAAAATATTCGAAATTCGAAAAAATGAAGGAGTTACAGCGTAGTTGGCCTTGAAAACGACTTTGAATTTTTACGCCCAAAATAAATTGGTTTTTGCTATGTTTTCCATAGCAACCTTTACAGTATCGCTTCATGTAGCACCTCTACGGAAAGGGATCTTTGTCACGAATCTAACGGTGTCTGAAAATTTGTAAAGTTTGCCAAAATAGGGAAGTTACAGCAATTGCAAACTCAAGTTGGTTTTTTTGAATTTTTGGGATATGAATTATGCGATTTTGATGCAATACACTGAAGATTTCAAGGAAATGGGAAATAGTATTGATTCGTCCGGCACCACTACGGAAAGAGAATTTCTTCACGAATCCAACGGTGTCCTCAGAATGTTGAAGTTCGCAAAACTAACGAAGTTACAGCAATTTGAAACTCACGTAGATTTTTTTGCGTTTTTTTGATATCAATTATGCGATTTTGAGCTTGTTTTTTGAAGAAAAAACATGGGAGTTGCGCAAAACCGATTTTTTTGCCATAATCTTCAATACTCTATACTCAACTCGAAAATTTTTTTCGCATCAAAAATTGAAAATTTTCATAAGGGGTTAGCCTTTGCTAAAAAAATGCAAAAAAATAAAATGTGAAATTTTAAGTAATTCTGTTTATTTTACGAATCGTCTTCGAATTTCGAACTGCGGAATGCTAGAAAATATTCGAAATTCGAAAAAATGAAGGAGTTACAGCGTAGTTGGCCTTGAAAACGACTTTGAATTTTTACGCCCAAAATAAATTGGTTTTTGCTATGTTTTCCATAGCAACCTTTACAGTATCGCTTCATGTAGCACCTCTACGGAAAGGGATCTTTGTCACGAATCTAACGGTGTCTGAAAATTTGTAAAGTTTGCCAAAATAGGGAAGTTACAGCAATTGCAAACTCAAGTTGGTTTTTTTGAATTTTTGGGATATGAATTATGCGATTTTGATGCAATACACTGAAGATTTCAAGGAAATGGGAAATAGTATTGATTCGTCCGGCACCACTACGGAAAGAGAATTTCTTCACGAATCCAACGGTGTCCTCAGAATGTTGAAGTTCGCAAAACTAACGAAGTTACAGCAATTTGAAACTCACGTAGATTTTTTTTGCGTTTTTTTGATATCAATTATGCGATTTTGAGCTTGTTTTTTGAAGAAAAAACATGGGAGTTGCGCAAAACCGATTTTTTTTGCCATAATCTTCAATACTCTATACTGAACTCGAAAATTTTTTTCGCATCAAAAATTGAAAATTTTCATAAGGGGTTAGCCTTTGCTAAAAAAATGCAAAAAAAATAAAATGTGAAATTTTAAGTAATTCTGTTTATTTTACGAATCGTCTTCGAATTTCGAACTGCGGAATGCTAGAAAATATTCGAAATTCGAAAAAATGAAGGAGTTACAGCGTAGTTGGCCTTGAAAATGACTTTGAATTTTTACGCCCAAAATAAATTGGTTTTTGCTATGTTTTCCATAGCAACCTTTACAGTATCGCTTCATGTAGCACCTCTACGGAAAGGGATCTTTGTCACGAATCTAACGGTGTCTGAAAATTTGTAAAGTTTGCCAAAATAGGGAAGTTACAGCAATTGCAAACTCAAGTTGGTTTTTTTGAATTTTTGGGATATGAATTATGCGATTTTGATGCAATACACTGAAGATTTCAAGGAAATGGGAAATAGTATTGATTCGTCCGGCACCACTACGGAAAGAGAATTTCTTCACGAATCCAACGGTGTCCTCAGAATGTTGAAGTTCGCAAAACTAACGAAGTTACAGCAATTTGAAACTCACGTAGATTTTTTTTGCGTTTTTTTGATATCAATTATGCGATTTTGAGCTTGTTTTTTGAAGAAAAAACATGGGAGTTGCGCAAAACCGATTTTTTTGCCATAATCTTCAATACTCTATACTCAACTCGAAAATTTTTTTCGCATCAAAAATTGAAAATTTTCATAAGGGGTTAGCCTTTGCTAAAAAAATGCAAAAAAAATAAAATGTGAAATTTTAAGTAATTCTGTTTATTTTACGAATCGTCTTCGAATTTCGAACTGCGGAATGCTAGAAAATATTCGAAATTCGAAAAAATGAAGGAGTTACAGCGTAGTTGGCCTTGAAAACGACTTTGAATTTTTACGCCCAAAATAAATTGGTTTTTGCTATGTTTTCCATAGCAACCTTTACAGTATCGCTTCATGTAGCACCTCTACGGAAAGGGATCTTTGTCACGAATCTAACGGTGTCTGAAAATTTGTAAAGTTTGCCAAAATAGGGAAGTTACAGCAATTGCAAACTCAAGTTGGTTTTTTTGAATTTTTGGGATATGAATTATGCGATTTTGATGCAATACACTGAAGATTTCAAGGAAATGGGAAATAGTATTGATTCGTCCGGCACCACTACGGAAAGAGAATTTCTTCACGAATCCAACGGTGTCCTCAGAATGTTGAAGTTCGCAAAACTAACGAAGTTACAGCAATTTGAAACTCACGTAGATTTTTTTTGCGTTTTTTTGATATCAATTATGCGATTTTGAGCTTGTTTTTTGAAGAAAAAACATGGGAGTTGCGCAAAACCGATTTTTTTGCCATAATCTTCAATACTCTATACTCAACTCGAAAATTTTTTTCGCATCAAAAATTGAAAATTTTCATAAGGGGTTAGCCTTTGCTAAAAAAATGCAAAAAAAATAAAATGTGAAATTTTAAGTAATTCTGTTTATTTTACGAATCGTCTTCGAATTTCGAACTGCGGAATGCTAGAAAATATTCGAAATTCGAAAAAATGAAGGAGTTACAGCGTAGTTGGCCTTGAAAACGACTTTGAATTTTTACGCCCAAAATAAATTGGTTTTTGCTATGTTTTCCATAGCAACCTTTACAGTATCGCTTCATGTAGCACCTCTACGGAAAGGGATCTTTGTCACGAATCTAACGGTGTCTGAAAATTTGTAAAGTTTGCCAAAATAGGGAAGTTACAGCAATTGCAAACTCAAGTTGGTTTTTTTGAATTTTTGGGATATGAATTATGCGATTTTGATGCAATACACTGAAGATTTCAAGGAAATGGGAAATAATATTGATTCGTCCGGCACCACTACGGAAAGAGAATTTCTTTACGAATCCAACGGTGTCCTCAGAATGTTGAAGTTCGCAAAACTAACGAAGTTACAGCAATTTGAAACTCACGTAGATTTTTTTTGCGTTTTTTTGATATCAATTATGCGATTTTGAGCTTGTTTTTTGAAGAAAAAACATGGGAGTTGCGCAAAACCGATTTTTTTGCCATAATCTTCAATACTCTATACTCAACTCGAAAATTTTTTCGCATCAAAAATTGAAAATTTTCATAAGGGGTTAGCCTTTGCTAAAAAAATGCAAAAAAAATAAAATGTGAAATTTTAAGTAATTCTGTTTATTTTACGAATCGTCTTCGAATTTCGAACTGCGGAATGCTAGAAAATATTCGAAATTCGAAAAAATGAAGGAGTTACAGCGTAGTTGGCCTTGAAAACGACTTTGAATTTTTACGCCCAAAATAAATTGGTTTTTGCTATGTTTTCCATAGCAACCTTTACAGTATCGCTTCATGTAGCACCTCTACGGAAAGGGATCTTTGTCACGAATCTAACGGTGTCTGAAAATTTGTAAAGTTTGCCAAAATAGGGAAATTACAGCAATTGCAAACTCAAGTTGGTTTTTTTGAATTTTTGGGATATGAATTATGCGATTTTGAT
The DNA here is from genome assembly GCF_963082655.1 of Stomoxys calcitrans. NCBI lineage: Eukaryota > Metazoa > Arthropoda > Insecta > Diptera > Muscidae > Stomoxys > Stomoxys calcitrans. Next base: position 196,420,541 of record NC_081553.1, read on the forward strand.
GCAATACACTGAAGATTTCAAGGAAATGGGAAATAGTATTGATTCGTCCGGCACCACTACGGAAAGAGAATTTCTTCACGAATCCAACGGTGTCCTCAGAATGTTGAAGTTCGCAAAACTAACGAAGTTACAGCAATTTGAAACTCACGTAGATTTTTTTTGCGTTTTTTTGATATCAATTATGCGATTTTGAGCTTGTTTTTTGAAGAAAAAACATGGGAGTTGCGCAAAACCGATTTTTTTGCCATAATCTTCAATACTCTATACTCAACTCGAAAATTTTTTTCGCATCAAAAATTGAAAATTTTCATAAGGGGTTAGCCTTTGCTAAAAAAATGCAAAAAAAATAAAATGTGAAATTTTAAGTAATTCTGTTTATTTTACGAATCGTCTTCGAATTTCGAACTGCGGAATGCTAGAAAATATTCGAAATTCGAAAAAATGAAGGAGTTACAGCGTAGTTGGCCTTGAAAACGACTTTGAATTTTTACGCCCAAAATAAATTGGTTTTTGCTATGTTTTCCATAGCAACCTTTACAGTATCGCTTCATGTAGCACCTCTACGGAAAGGGATCTTTGTCACGAATCTAACGGTGTCTGAAAATTTGTAAAGTTTGCCAAAATAGGGAAGTTACAGCAATTGCAAACTCAAGTTGGTTTTTTTGAATTTTTGGGATATGAATTATGCGATTTTGATGCAATACACTGAAGATTTCAAGGAAATGGGAAATAGTATTGATTCGTCCGGCACCACTACGGAAAGAGAATTTCTTCACGAATCCAACGGTGTCCTCAGAATGTTGAAGTTCGCAAAACTAACGAAGTTACAGCAATTTGAAACTCACGTAGATTTTTTTGCGTTTTTTTGATATCAATTATGCGATTTTGAGCTTGTTTTTTGAAGAAAAAACATGGGAGTTGCGCAAAACCGATTTTTTTGCCATAATCTTCAATACTCTATACTCAACTCGAAAATTTTTTTCGCATCAAAAATTGAAAATTTTCATAAGGGGTTAGCCTTTGCTAAAAAAATGCAAAAAAAATAAAATGTGAAATTTTAAGTAATTCTGTTTATTTTACGAATCGTCTTCGAATTTCGAACTGCGGAATGCTAGAAAATATTCGAAATTCGAAAAAATGAAGGAGTTACAGCGTAGTTGGCCTTGAAAACGACTTTGAATTTTTACGCCCAAAATAAATTGGTTTTTGCTATGTTTTCCATAGCAACCTTTACAGTATCGCTTCATGTAGCACCTCTACGGAAAGGGATCTTTGTCACGAATCTAACGGTGTCTGAAAATTTGTAAAGTTTGCCAAAATAGGGAAGTTACAGCAATTGCAAACTCAAGTTGGTTTTTTTGAATTTTTGGGATATGAATTATGCGATTTTGATGCAATACACTGAAGATTTCAAGGAAATGGGAAATAGTATTGATTCGTCCGGCACCACTACGGAAAGAGAATTTCTTCACGAATCCAACGGTGTCCTCAGAATGTTGAAGTTCGCAAAACTAACGAAGTTACAGCAATTTGAAACTCACGTAGATTTTTTTTGCGTTTTTTTGATATCAATTATGCGATTTTGAGCTTGTTTTTTGAAGAAAAAACATGGGAGTTGCGCAAAACCGATTTTTTTGCCATAATCTTCAATACTCTATACTCAACTCGAAAATTTTTTTCGCATCAAAAATTGAAAATTTTCATAAGGGGTTAGCCTTTGCTAAAAAAATGCAAAAAAAATAAAATGTGAAATTTTAAGTAATTCTGTTTATTTTACGAATCGTCTTCGAATTTCGAACTGCGGAATGCTAGAAAATATTCGAAATTCGAAAAAATGAAGGAGTTACAGCGTAGTTGGCCTTGAAAACGACTTTGAATTTTTACGCCCAAAATAAATTGGTTTTTGCTATGTTTTCCATAGCAACCTTTACAGTATCGCTTCATGTAGCACCTCTACGGAAAGGGATCTTTGTCACGAATCTAACGGTGTCTGAAAATTTGTAAAGTTTGCCAAAATAGGGAAGTTACAGCAATTGCAAACTCAAGTTGGTTTTTTTGAATTTTTGGGATATGAATTATGCGATTTTGATGCAATACACTGAAGATTTCAAGGAAATGGGAAATAGTATTGATTCGTCCGGCACCACTACGGAAAGAGAATTTCTTCACGAATCCAACGGTGTCCTCAGAATGTTGAAGTTCGCAAAACTAACGAAGTTACAGCAATTTGAAACTCACGTAGATTTTTTTTGCGTTTTTTTGATATCAATTATGCGATTTTGAGCTTGTTTTTTGAAGAAAAAACATGGGAGTTGCGCAAAACCGATTTTTTTGCCATAATCTTCAATACTCTATACTCAACTCGAAAATTTTTTTCGCATCAAAAATTGAAAATTTTCATAAGGGGTTAGCCTTTGCTAAAAAAATGCAAAAAAAATAAAATGTGAAATTTTAAGTAATTCTGTTTATTTTACGAATCGTCTTCGAATTTCGAACTGCGGAATGCTAGAAAATATTCGAAATTCGAAAAAATGAAGGAGTTACAGCGTAGTTGGCCTTGAAAACGACTTTGAATTTTTACGCCCAAAATAAATTGGTTTTTGCTATGTTTTCCATAGCAACCTTTACAGTATCGCTTCATGTAGCACCTCTACGGAAAGGGATCTTTGTCACGAATCTAACGGTGTCTGAAAATTTGTAAAGTTTGCCAAAATAGGGAAGTTACAGCAATTGCAAACTCAAGTTGGTTTTTTTGAATTTTTGGGATATGAATTATGCGATTTTGATGCAATACACTGAAGATTTCAAGGAAATGGGAAATAGTATTGATTCGTCCGGCACCACTACGGAAAGAGAATTTCTTCACGAATCCAACGGTGTCCTCAGAATGTTGAAGTTCGCAAAACTAACGAAGTTACAGCAATTTGAAACTCACGTAGATTTTTTTTGCGTTTTTTTGATATCAATTATGCGATTTTGAGCTTGTTTTTTGAAGAAAAAACATGGGAGTTGCGCAAAACCGATTTTTTTGCCATAATCTTCAATACTCTATACTCAACTCGAAAATTTTTTTCGCATCAAAAATTGAAAATTTTCATAAGGGGTTAGCCTTTGCTAAAAAAATGCAAAAAAAATAAAATGTGAAATTTTAAGTAATTCTGTTTATTTTACGAATCGTCTTCGAATTTCGAACTGCGGAATGCTAGAAAATATTCGAAATTCGAAAAAATGAAGGAGTTACAGCGTAGTTGGCCTTGAAAACGACTTTGAATTTTTACGCCCAAAATAAATTGGTTTTTGCTATGTTTTCCATAGCAACCTTTACAGTATCGCTTCATGTAGCACCTCTACGGAAAGGGATCTTTGTCACGAATCTAACGGTGTCTGAAAATTTGTAAAGTTTGCCAAAATAGGGAAGTTACAGCAATTGCAAACTCAAGTTGGTTTTTTTGAATTTTTGGGATATGAATTATGCGATTTTGATGCAATATACTGAAGATTTCAAGGAAATGGGAAATAGTATTGATTCGTCCGGCACCACTACGGAAAGAGAATTTCTTCACGAATCCAACGGTGTCCTCAGAATGTTGAAGTTCGCAAAACTAACGAAGTTACAGCAATTTGAAACTCACGTAGATTTTTTTTGCGTTTTTTTGATATCAATTATGCGATTTTGAGCTTGTTTTTTGAAGAAAAAACATGGGAGTTGCGCAAAACCGATTTTTTTGCCATAATCTTCAATACTCTATACTCAACTCGAAAATTTTTTTCGCATCAAAAATTGAAAATTTTCATAAGGGGTTAGCCTTTGCTAAAAAAATGCAAAAAAAATAAAATGTGAAATTTTAAGTAATTCTGTTTATTTTACGAATCGTCTTCGAATTTCGAACTGCGGAATGCTAGAAAATATTCGAAATTCGAAAAAATGAAGGAGTTACAGCGTAGTTGGCCTTGAAAACGACTTTGAATTTTTACGCCCAAAATAAATTGGTTTTTGCTATGTTTTCCATAGCAACCTTTACAGTATCGCTTCATGTAGCACCTCTACGGAAAGGGATCTTTGTCACGAATCTAACGGTGTCTGAAAATTTGTAAAGTTTGCCAAAATAGGGAAGTTACAGCAATTGCAAACTCAAGTTGGTTTTTTTGAATTTTTGGGATATGAATTATGCGATTTTGATGCAATACACTGAAGATTTCAAGGAAATGGGAAATAGTATTGATTCGTCCGGCACCACTACGGAAAGAGAATTTCTTCACGAATCCAACGGTGTCCTCAGAATGTTGAAGTTCGCAAAACTAACGAAGTTACAGCAATTTGAAACTCACGTAGATTTTTTTTGCGTTTTTTTGATATCAATTATGCGATTTTGAGCTTGTTTTTTGAAGAAAAAACATGGGAGTTGCGCAAAACCGATTTTTTTGCCATAATCTTCAATACTCTATACTCAACTCGAAAATTTTTTTCGCATCTGTAAGGGACGAGTCCTCTTGGACAAGATAATGGTCCAACTAGAGGGCTTTACCTTAGTTTTTAATAAATTAAATTAAATTTTATTTTATTTTAATTTTATTCCTGGACTAGAATAAGGCAGTACTGCACTGTATTCGTCCTAGGATTTCGCTAGCTGCGGTAGTCTTAAAGTCTTCCCGAGTCTAAGCGAATATTTTGGTTTTATATTGTATGTTATTATATATTTTTGTTAGGCCTTTCGAGTAAAACAAGCGTGTTTTAAGTTTAAACAACTTTATTGTCCAACAGTCTGACAAGAATGATGATTTTTATCGACATGTACATAGCTTTTAAGACTTTCACAGAATCACTCTAACCATCTAGAGTGGAAACAAAATCTATGTTCGAAAGAATTACAAAAACAATTATTCTTAACTATCGAAATCTTGAGCAAAAGAGCGTTCATTAGATTACAATTATCTTGAGTCTTGACAAAAGAGAGTAATTATATGTTATGCAAAACAAGATAGAGTGAGACAGCAATAGTTACCGATTATCTAGAGCGTAACATTATCACATTGTAACATTGTAATTTTATAAGAGATTAACATAACACAAAAGAGTAGGTATCCTAATTGTTTATTTTTAACATTGAGATATTATGCAGTTAAGTTGTTGGTGACCTTAACATGTTTGTAAATGCTGGGCTGTTACACATCAAAAATTGAAAATTTTCATAAGGGGTTAGCCTTTGCTAAAAAAATGCAAAAAAAAATAAAATGTGAAATTTTAAGTAATTCTGTTTATTTTACGAATCGTCTTCGAATTTCGAACTGCGGAATGCTAGAAAATATTCGAAATTCGAAAAAATGAAGGAGTTACAGCGTAGTTGGCCTTGAAAACGACTTTGAATTTTTACGCCCAAAATAAATTGGTTTTTGCTATGTTTTCCATAGCAACCTTTACAGTATCGCTTCATGTAGCACCTCTACGGAAAGGGATCTTTGTCACGAATCTAACGGTGTCTGAAAATTTGTAAAGTTTGCCAAAATAGGGAAGTTACAGCAATTGCAAACTCAAGTTGGTTTTTTTGAATTTTTGGGATATGAATTATGCGATTTTGATGCAATACACTGAAGATTTCAAGGAAATGGGAAATAGTATTGATTCGTCCGGCACCACTACGGAAAGAGAATTTCTTCACGAATCCAACGGTGTCCTCAGAATGTTGAAGTTCGCAAAACTAACGAAGTTACAGCAATTTGAAACTCACGTAGATTTTTTTTGCGTTTTTTTGATATCAATTATGCGATTTTGAGCTTGTTTTTTGAAGAAAAAACATGGGAGTTGCGCAAAACCGATTTTTTTGCCATAATCTTCAATACTCTATACTCAACTCGAAAATTTTTTTCGCATCAAAAATTGAAAATTTTCATAAGGGGTTAGCCTTTGCTAAAAAAATGCAAAAAAAATAAAATGTGAAATTTTAAGTAATTCTGTTTATTTTACGAATCGTCTTCGAATTTCGAACTGCGGAATGCTAGAAAATATTCGAAATTCGAAAAAATGAAGGAGTTACAGCGTAGTTGGCCTTGAAAACGACTTTGAATTTTTACGCCCAAAATAAATTGGTTTTTGCTATGTTTTCCATAGCAACCTTTACAGTATCGCTTCATGTAGCACCTCTACGGAAAGGGATCTTTGTCACGAATCTAACGGTGTCTGAAAATTTGTAAAGTTTGCCAAAATAGGGAAGTTACAGCAATTGCAAACTCAAGTTGGTTTTTTTGAATTTTTGGGATATGAATTATGCGATTTTGATGCAATACACTGAAGATTTCAAGGAAATGGGAAATAGTATTGATTCGTCCGGCACCACTACGGAAAGAGAATTTCTTCACGAATCCAACGGTGTCCTCAGAATGTTGAAGTTCGCAAAACTAACGAAGTTACAGCAATTTGAAACTCACGTAGATTTTTTTTGCGTTTTTTTGATATCAATTATGCGATTTTGAGCTTGTTTTTTGAAGAAAAAACATGGGAGTTGCGCAAAACCGATTTTTTTGCCATAATCTTCAATACTCTATACTCAACTCGAAAATTTTTTTCGCATCAAAAATTGAAAATTTTCATAAGGGGTTAGCCTTTGCTAAAAAAATGCAAAAAAAATAAAATGTGAAATTTTAAGTAATTCTGTTTATTTTACGAATCGTCTTCGAATTTCGAACTGCGGAATGCTAGAAAATATTCGAAATTCGAAAAAATGAAGGAGTTACAGCGTAGTTGGCCTTGAAAACGACTTTGAATTTTTACGCCCAAAATAAATTGGTTTTTGCTATGTTTTCCATAGCAACCTTTACAGTATCGCTTCATGTAGCACCTCTACGGAAAGGGATCTTTGTCACGAATCTAACGGTGTCTGAAAATTTGTAAAGTTTGCCAAAATAGGGAAGTTACAGCAATTGCAAACTCAAGTTGGTTTTTTTGAATTTTTGGGATATGAATTATGCGATTTTGATGCAATACACTGAAGATTTCAAGGAAATGGGAAATAGTATTGATTCGTCCGGCACCACTACGGAAAGAGAATTTCTTCACGAATCCAACGGTGTCCTCAGAATGTTGAAGTTCGCAAAACTAACGAAGTTACAGCAATTTGAAACTCACGTAGATTTTTTTTGCGTTTTTTTGATATCAATTATGCGATTTTGAGCTTGTTTTTTGAAGAAAAAACATGGGAGTTGCGCAAAACCGATTTTTTTGCCATAATCTTCAATACTCTATACTCAACTCGAAAATTTTTTTCGCATCAAAAATTGAAAATTTTCATAAGGGGTTGTTAGCCTTTGCTAAAAAAATGCAAAAAAAATAAAATGTGAAATTTTAAGTAATTCTGTTTATTTTACGAATCGTCTTCGAATTTCGAACTGCGGAATGCTAGAAAATATTCGAAATTCGAAAAAATGAAGGAGTTACAGCGTAGTTGGCCTTGAAAACGACTTTGAATTTTTACGCCCAAAATAAATTGGTTTTTGCTATGTTTTCCATAGCAACCTTTACAGTATCGCTTCATGTAGCACCTCTACGGAAAGGGATCTTTGTCACGAATCTAACGGTGTCTGAAAATTTGTAAAGTTTGCCAAAATAGGGAAGTTACAGCAATTGCAAACTCAAGTTGGTTTTTTTGAATTTTTGGGATATGAATTATGCGATTTTGATGCAATACACTGAAGATTTCAAGGAAATGGGAAATAGTATTGATTCGTCCGGCACCACTACGGAAAGAGAATTTCTTCACGAATCCAACGGTGTCCTCAGAATGTTGAAGTTCGCAAAACTAACGAAGTTACAGCAATTTGAAACTCACGTAGATTTTTTTTGCGTTTTTTTGATATCAATTATGCGATTTTGAGCTTGTTTTTTGAAGAAAAAACATGGGAGTTGCGCAAAACCGATTTTTTTGCCATAATCTTCAATACTCTATACTCAACTCGAAAATTTTTTTCGCATCAAAAATTGAAAATTTTCATAAGGGGTTAGCCTTTGCTAAAAAAATGCAAAAAAAATAAAATGTGAAATTTTAAGTAATTCTGTTTATTTTACGAATCGTCTTCGAATTTCGAACTGCGGAATGCTAGAAAATATTCGAAATTCGAAAAAATGAAGGAGTTACAGCGTAGTTGGCCTTGAAAACGACTTTGAATTTTTACGCCCAAAATAAATTGGTTTTTGCTATGTTTTCCATAGCAACCTTTACAGTATCGCTTCATGTAGCACCTCTACGGAAAGGGATCTTTGTCACGAATCTAACGGTGTCTGAAAATTTGTAAAGTTTGCCAAAATAGGGAAGTTACAGCAATTGCAAACTCAAGTTGGTTTTTTTGAATTTTTGGGATATGAATTATGCGATTTTGATGCAATACACTGAAGATTTCAAGGAAATGGGAAATAGTATTGATTCGTCCGGCACCACTACGGAAAGAGAATTTCTTCACGAATCCAACGGTGTCCTCAGAATGTTGAAGTTCGCAAAACTAACGAAGTTACAGCAATTTGAAACTCACGTAGATTTTTTTTGCGTTTTTTTGATATCAATTATGCGATTTTGAGCTTGTTTTTTGAAGAAAAAACATGGGAGTTGCGCAAAACCGATTTTTTTGCCATAATCTTCAATACTCTATACTCAACTCGAAAATTTTTTTCGCATCAAAAATTGAAAATTTTCATAAGGGGTTAGCCTTTGCTAAAAAAATGCAAAAAAAATAAAATGTGAAATTTTAAGTAATTCTGTTTATTTTACGAATCGTCTTCGAATTTCGAACTGCGGAATGCTAGAAAATATTCGAAATTCGAAAAAATGAAGGAGTTACAGCGTAGTTGGCCTTGAAAACGACTTTGAATTTTTACGCCCAAAATAAATTGGTTTTTGCTATGTTTTCCATAGCAACCTTTACAGTATCGCTTCATGTAGCACCTCTACGGAAAGGGATCTTTGTCACGAATCTAACGGTGTCTGAAAATTTGTAAAGTTTGCCAAAATAGGGAAGTTACAGCAATTGCAAACTCAAGTTGGTTTTTTTGAATTTTTGGGATATGAATTATGCGATTTTGATGCAATACACTGAAGATTTCAAGGAAATGGGAAATAGTATTGATTCGTCCGGCACCACTACGGAAAGAGAATTTCTTCACGAATCCAACGGTGTCCTCAGAATGTTGAAGTTCGCAAAACTAACGAAGTTACAGCAATTTGAAACTCACGTAGATTTTTTTTGCGTTTTTTTGATATCAATTATGCGATTTTGAGCTTGTTTTTTGAAGAAAAAACATGGGAGTTGCGCAAAACCGATTTTTTTGCCATAATCTTCAATACTCTATACTCAACTCGAAAATTTTTTTCGCATCAAAAATTGAAAATTTTCATAAGGGGTTAGCCTTTGCTAAAAAAATGCAAAAAAAAATAAAATGTGAAATTTTAAGTAATTCTGTTTATTTTACGAATCGTCTTCGAATTTCGAACTGCGGAATGCTAGAAAATATTCGAAATTCGAAAAAATGAAGGAGTTACAGCGTAGTTGGCCTTGAAAACGACTTTGAATTTTTACGCCCAAAATAAATTGGTTTTTGCTATGTTTTCCATAGCAACCTTTACAGTATCGCTTCATGTAGCACCTCTACGGAAAGGGATCTTTGTCACGAATCTAACGGTGTCTGAAAATTTGTAAAGTTTGCCAAAATAGGGAAGTTACAGCAATTGCAAACTCAAGTTGGTTTTTTTGAATTTTTGGGATATGAATTATGCGATTTTGATGCAATACACTGAAGATTTCAAGGAAATGGGAAATAGTATTGATTCGTCCGGCACCACTACGGAAAGAGAATTTCTTCACGAATCCAACGGTGTCCTCAGAATGTTGAAGTTCGCAAAACTAACGAAGTTACAGCAATTTGAAACTCACGTAGATTTTTTTTGCGTTTTTTTGATATCAATTATGCGATTTTGAGCTTGTTTTTTGAAGAAAAAACATGGGAGTTGCGCAAAACCGATTTTTTTGCCATAATCTTCAATACTCTATACTCAACTCGAAAATTTTTTTCGCATCAAAAATTGAAAATTTTCATAAGGGGTTAGCCTTTGCTAAAAAAATGCAAAAAAAATAAAATGTGAAATTTTAAGTAATTCTGTTTATTTTACGAATCGTCTTCGAATTTCGAACTGCGGAATGCTAGAAAATATTCGAAATTCGAAAAAATGAAGGAGTTACAGCGTAGTTGGCCTTGAAAACGACTTTGAATTTTTACGCCCAAAATAAATTGGTTTTTGCTATGTTTTCCATAGCAACCTTTACAGTATCGCTTCATGTAGCACCTCTACGGAAAGGGATCTTTGTCACGAATCTAACGGTGTCTGAAAATTTGTAAAGTTTGCCAAAATAGGGAAGTTACAGCAATTGCAAACTCAAGTTGGTTTTTTTGAATTTTTGGGATATGAATTATGCGATTTTGATGCAATACACTGAAGATTTCAAGGAAATGGGAAATAGTATTGATTCGTCCGGCACCACTACGGAAAGAGAATTTCTTCACGAATCCAACGGTGTCCTCAGAATGTTGAAGTTCGCAAAACTAACGAAGTTACAGCAATTTGAAACTCACGTAGATTTTTTTTGCGTTTTTTTGATATCAATTATGCGATTTTGAGCTTGTTTTTTGAAGAAAAAACATGGGAGTTGCGCAAAACCGATTTTTTTGCCATAATCTTCAATACTCTATACTCAACTCGAAAATTTTTTTCGCATCAAAAATTGAAAATTTTCATAAGGGGTTAGCCTTTGCTAAAAAAATGCAAAAAAAATAAAATGTGAAATTTTAAGTAATTCTGTTTATTTTACGAATCGTCTTCGAATTTCGAACTGCGGAATGCTAGAAAATATTCGAAATTCGAAAAAATGAAGGAGTTACAGCGTAGTTGGCCTTGAAAACGACTTTGAATTTTTACGCCCAAAATAAATTGGTTTTTGCTATGTTTTCCATAGCAACCTTTACAGTATCGCTTCATGTAGCACCTCTACGGAAAGGGATCTTTGTCACGAATCTAACGGTGTCTGAAAATTTGTAAAGTTTGCCAAAATAGGGAAGTTACAGCAATTGCAAACTCAAGTTGGTTTTTTTGAATTTTTGGGATATGAATTATGCGATTTTGATGCAATACACTGAAGATTTCAAGGAAATGGGAAATAGTATTGATTCGTCCGGCACCACTACGGAAAGAGAATTTCTTCACGAATCCAACGGTGTCCTCAGAATGTTGAAGTTCGCAAAACTAACGAAGTTACAGCAATTTGAAACTCACGTAGATTTTTTTTGCGTTTTTTTGATATCAATTATGCGATTTTGAGCTTGTTTTTTGAAGAAAAAACATGGGAGTTGCGCAAAACCGATTTTTTTGCCATAATCTTCAATACTCTATACTCAACTCGAAAATTTTTTTCGCATCAAAAATTGAAAATTTTCATAAGGGGTTAGCCTTTGCTAAAAAAATGCAAAAAAAATAAAATGTGAAATTTTAAGTAATTCTGTTTATTTTACGAATCGTCTTCGAATTTCGAACTGCGGAATGCTAGAAAATATTCGAAATTCGAAAAAATGAAGGAGTTACAGCGTAGTTGGCCTTGAAAACGACTTTGAATTTTTACGCCCAAAATAAATTGGTTTTTGCTATGTTTTCCATAGCAACCTTTACAGTATCGCTTCATGTAGCACCTCTACGGAAAGGGATCTTTGTCACGAATCTAACGGTGTCTGAAAATTTGTAAAGTTTGCCAAAATAGGGAAGTTACAGCAATTGCAAACTCAAGTTGGTTTTTTTGAATTTTTGGGATATGAATTATGCGATTTTGATGCAATACACTGAAGATTTCAAGGAAATGGGAAATAGTATTGATTCGTCCGGCACCACTACGGAAAGAGAATTTCTTCACGAATCCAACGGTGTCCTCAGAATGTTGAAGTTCGCAAAACTAACGAAGTTACAGCAATTTGAAACTCACGTAGATTTTTTTTGCGTTTTTTTTGATATCAATTATGCGATTTTGAGCTTGTTTTTTGAAGAAAAAACATGGGAGTTGCGCAAAACCGATTTTTTTGCCATAATCTTCAATACTCTATACTCAACTCGAAAATTTTTTTCGCATCAAAAATTGAAAATTTTCATAAGGGGTTAGCCTTTGCTAAAAAAATGCAAAAAAAATAAAATGTGAAATTTTAAGTAATTCTGTTTATTTTACGAATCGTCTTCGAATTTCGAACTGCGGAATGCTAGAAAATATTCGAAATTCGAAAAAATGAAGGAGTTACAGCGTAGTTGGCCTTGAAAATGACTTTGAATTTTTACGCCCAAAATAAATTGGTTTTTGCTATGTTTTCCATAGCAACCTTTACAGTATCGCTTCATGTAGCACCTCTACGGAAAGGGATCTTTGTCACGAATCTAACGGTGTCTGAAAATTTGTAAAGTTTGCCAAAATAGGGAAGTTACAGCAATTGCAAACTCAAGTTGGTTTTTTTGAATTTTTGGGATATGAATTATGCGATTTTGATGCAATACACTGAAGATTTCAAGGAAATGGGAAATAATATTGATTCGTCCGGCACCACTACGGAAAGAGAATTTCTTTACGAATCCAACGGTGTCCTCAGAATGTTGAAGTTCGCAAAACTAACGAAGTTACAGCAATTTGAAACTCACGTAGATTTTTTTTGCGTTTTTTTGATATCAATTATGCGATTTTGAGCTTGTTTTTTGAAGAAAAAACATGGGAGTTGCGCAAAACCGATTTTTTTGCCATAATCTTCAATACTCTATACTCAACTCGAAAATTTTTTTCGCATCAAAAATTTAAAATTTTCATAAGGGGTTAGCCTTTGCTAAAAAAATGCAAAAAAAATAAAATGTGAAATTTTAAGTAATTCTGTTTATTTTACGAATCGTCTTCGAATTTCGAACTGCGGAATGCTAGAAAATATTCGAAATTCGAAAAAATGAAGGAGTTACAGCGTAGTTGGCCTTGAAAACGACTTTGAATTTTTACGCCCAAAATAAATTGGTTTTTGCTATGTTTTCCATAGCAACCTTTACAGTATCGCTTCATGTAGCACCTCTACGGAAAGGGATCTTTGTCACGAATCTAACGGTGTCTGAAAATTTGTAAAGTTTGCCAAAATAGGGAAGTTACAGCAATTGCAAACTCAAGTTGGTTTTTTTGAATTTTTGGGATATGAATTATGCGATTTTGATGCAATACACTGAAGATTTCAAGGAAATGGGAAATAGTATTGATTCGTCCGGCACCACTACGGAAAGAGAATTTCTTCACGAATCCAACGGTGTCCTCAGAATGTTGAAGTTCGCAAAACTAACGAAGTTACAGCAATTTGAAACTCACGTAGATTTTTTTGCGTTTTTTTGATATCAATTATGCGATTTTGAGCTTGTTTTTTGAAGAAAAAACATGGGAGTTGCGCAAAACCGATTTTTTTGCCATAATCTTCAATACTCTATACTCAACTCGAAAATTTTTTTCGCATCAAAAATTGAAAATTTTCATAAGGGGTTAGCCTTTGCTAAAAAAATGCAAAAAAAATAAAATGTGAAATTTTAAGTAATTCTGTTTATTTTACGAATCGTCTTCGAATTTCGAACTGCGGAATGCTAGAAAATATTCGAAATTCGAAAAAATGAAGGAGTTACAGCGTAGTTGGCCTTGAAAACGACTTTGAATTTTTACGCCCAAAATAAATTGGTTTTTGCTATGTTTTCCATAGCAACCTTTACAGTATCGCTTCATGTAGCACCTCTACGGAAAGGGATCTTTGTCACGAATCTAACGGTGTCTGAAAATTTGTAAAGTTTGCCAAAATAGGGAAGTTACAGCAATTGCAAACTCAAGTTGGTTTTTTTGAATTTTTGGGATATGAATTATGCGATTTTGATGCAATACACTGAAGATTTCAAGGAAATGGGAAATAGTATTGATTCGTCCGGCACCACTACGGAAAGAGAATTTCTTCACGAATCCAACGGTGTCCTCAGAATGTTGAAGTTCGCAAAACTAACGAAGTTACAGCAATTTGAAACTCACGTAGATTTTTTTTGCGTTTTTTTGATATCAATTATGCGATTTTGAGCTTGTTTTTTGAAGAAAAAACATGGGAGTTGCGCAAAACCGATTTTTTTGCCATAATCTTCAATACTCTATACTCAACTCGAAAATTTTTTTCGCATCAAAAATTGAAAATTTTCATAAGGGGTTAGCCTTTGCTAAAAAAATGCAAAAAAAATAAAATGTGAAATTTTAAGTAATTCTGTTTATTTTACGAATCGTCTTCGAATTTCGAACTGCGGAATGCTAGAAAATATTCGAAATTCGAAAAAATGAAGGAGTTACAGCGTAGTTGGCCTTGAAAATGACTTTGAATTTTTACGCCCAAAATAAATTGGTTTTTGCTATGTTTTCCATAGCAACCTTTACAGTATCGCTTCATGTAGCACCTCTACGGAAAGGGATCTTTGTCACGAATCTAACGGTGTCTGAAAATTTGTAAAGTTTGCCAAAATAGGGAAGTTACAGCAATTGCAAACTCAAGTTGGTTTTTTTGAATTTTTGGGATATGAATTATGCGATTTTGATGCAATACACTGAAGATTTCAAGGAAATGGGAAATAGTATTGATTCGTCCGGCACCACTACGGAAAGAGAATTTCTTCACGAATCCAACGGTGTCCTCAGAATGTTGAAGTTCGCAAAACTAACGAAGTTACAGCAATTTGAAACTCACGTAGATTTTTTTTGCGTTTTTTTGATATCAATTATGCGATTTTGAGCTTGTTTTTTGAAGAAAAAACATGGGAGTTGCGCAAAACCGATTTTTTTGCCATAATCTTCAATACTCTATACTCAACTCGAAAATTTTTTTCGCATCAAAAATTGAAAATTTTCATAAGGGGTTAGCCTTTGCTAAAAAAATGCAAAAAAAATAAAATGTGAAATTTTAAGTAATTCTGTTTATTTTACGAATCGTCTTCGAATTTCGAACTGCGGAATGCTAGAAAATATTCGAAATTCGAAAAAATGAAGGAGTTACAGCGTAGTTGGCCTTGAAAATGACTTTGAATTTTTACGCCCAAAATAAATTGGTTTTTGCTATGTTTTCCATAGCAACCTTTACAGTATCGCTTCATGTAGCACCTCTACGGAAAGGGATCTTTGTCACGAATCTAACGGTGTCTGAAAATTTGTAAAGTTTGCCAAAATAGGGAAGTTACAGCAATTGCAAACTCAAGTTGGTTTTTTTGAATTTTTGGGATATGAATTATGCGATTTTGATGCAATACACTGAAGATTTCAAGGAAATGGGAAATAGTATTGATTCGTCCGGCACCACTACGGAAAGAGAATTTCTTCACGAATCCAACGGTGTCCTCAGAATGTTGAAGTTCGCAAAACTAACGAAGTTACAGCAATTTGAAACTCACGTAGATTTTTTTTGCGTTTTTTTGATATCAATTATGCGATTTTGAGCTTGTTTTTTGAAGAAAAAACATGGGAGTTGCGCAAAACCGATTTTTTTGCCATAATCTTCAATACTCTATACTCAACTCGAAAATTTTTTTCGCATCAAAAATTGAAAATTTTCATAAGGGGTTAGCCTTTGCTAAAAAAATGCAAAAAAAATAAAATGTGAAATTTTAAGTAATTCTGTTTATTTTACGAATCGTCTTCGAATTTCGAACTGCGGAATGCTAGAAAATATTCGAAATTCGAAAAAATGAAGGAGTTACAGCGTAGTTGGCCTTGAAAACGACTTTGAATTTTTACGCCCAAAATAAATTGGTTTTTGCTATGTTTTCCATAGCAACCTTTACAGTATCGCTTCATGTAGCACCTCTACGGAAAGGGATCTTTGTCACGAATCTAACGGTGTCTGAAAATTTGTAAAGTTTGCCAAAATAGGGAAGTTACAGCAATTGCAAACTCAAGTTGGTTTTTTTGAATTTTTGGGATATGAATTATGCGATTTTGATGCAATACACTGAAGATTTCAAGGAAATGGGAAATAGTATTGATTCGTCCGGCACCACTACGGAAAGAGAATTTCTTCACGAATCCAACGGTGTCCTCAGAATGTTGAAGTTCGCAAAACTAACGAAGTTACAGCAATTTGAAACTCACGTAGATTTTTTTTGCGTTTTTTTGATATCAATTATGCGATTTTGAGCTTGTTTTTTGAAGAAAAAACATGGGAGTTGCGCAAAACCGATTTTTTTGCCATAATCTTCAATACTCTATACTCAACTCGAAAATTTTTTTCGCATCAAAAATTGAAAATTTTCATAAGGGGTTAGCCTTTGCTAAAAAAATGCAAAAAAAATAAAATGTGAAATTTTAAGTAATTCTGTTTATTTTACGAATCGTCTTCGAATTTCGAACTGCGGAATGCTAGAAAATATTCGAAATTCGAAAAAATGAAGGAGTTACAGCGTAGTTGGCCTTGAAAACGACTTTGAATTTTTACGCCCAAAATAAATTGGTTTTTGCTATGTTTTCCATAGCAACCTTTACAGTATCGCTTCATGTAGCACCTCTACGGAAAGGGATCTTTGTCACGAATCTAACGGTGTCTGAAAATTTGTAAAGTTTGCCAAAATAGGGAAGTTACAGCAATTGCAAACTCAAGTTGGTTTTTTTGAATTTTTGGGATATGAATTATGCGATTTTGATGCAATACACTGAAGATTTCAAGGAAATGGGAAATAGTATTGATTCGTCCGGCACCACTACGGAAAGAGAATTTCTTCACGAATCCAACGGTGTCCTCAGAATGTTGAAGTTCGCAAAACTAACGAAGTTACAGCAATTTGAAACTCACGTAGATTTTTTTTGCGTTTTTTTGATATCAATTATGCGATTTTGAGCTTGTTTTTTGAAGAAAAAACATGGGAGTTGCGCAAAACCGATTTTTTTGCCATAATCTTCAATACTCTATACTCAACTCGAAAATTTTTTTCGCATCAAAAATTGAAAATTTTCATAAGGGGTTAGCCTTTGCTAAAAAAATGCAAAAAAAATAAAATGTGAAATTTTAAGTAATTCTGTTTATTTTACGAATCGTCTTCGAATTTCGAACTGCGGAATGCTAGAAAATATTCGAAATTCGAAAAAATGAAGGAGTTACAGCGTAGTTGGCCTTGAAAATGACTTTGAATTTTTACGCCCAAAATAAATTGGTTTTTGCTATGTTTTCCATAGCAACCTTTACAGTATCGCTTCATGTAGCACCTCTACGGAAAGGGATCTTTGTCACGAATCTAACGGTGTCACGAATCTAACGGAAATAGTATTGATTCGTCCGGCACCACTACGGAAAGAGAATTTCTTCACGAATCCAACGGTGTCCTCAGAATGTTGAAGTTCGCAAAACTAACGAAGTTACAGCAATTTGAAACTCACGTAGATTTTTTTTGCGTTTTTTTGATATCAATTATGCGATTTTGAGCTTGTTTTTTGAAGAAAAAACATGGGAGTTGCGCAAAACCGATTTTTTTGCCATAATCTTCAATACTCTATACTCAACTCGAAAATTTTTTTCGCATCAAAAATTGAAAATTTTCATAAGGGGTTAGCCTTTGCTAAAAAAATGCAAAAAAAATAAAATGTGAAATTTTAAGTAATTCTGTTTATTTTACGAATCGTCTTCGAATTTCGAACTGCGGAATGCTAGAAAATATTCGAAATTCGAAAAAATGAAGGAGTTACAGCGTAGTTGGCCTTGAAAATGACTTTGAATTTTTACGCCCAAAATAAATTGGTTTTTGCTATGTTTTCCATAGCAACCTTTACAGTATCGCTTCATGTAGCACCTCTACGGAAAGGGATCTTTGTCACGAATCTAACGGTGTCTGAAAATTTGTAAAGTTTGCCAAAATAGGGAAGTTACAGCAATTGCAAACTCAAGTTGGTTTTTTTGAATTTTTGGGATATGAATTATGCGATTTTGATGCAATACACTGAAGATTTCAAGGAAATGGGAAATAGTATTGATTCGTCCGGCACCACTACGGAAAGAGAATTTCTTCACGAATCCAACGGTGTCCTCAGAATGTTGAAGTTCGCAAAACTAACGAAGTTACAGCAATTTGAAACTCACGTAGATTTTTTTTGCGTTTTTTTGATATCAATTATGCGATTTTGAGCTTGTTTTTTGAAGAAAAAACATGGGAGTTGCGCAAAACCGATTTTTTTGCCATAATCTTCAATACTCTATACTCAACTCGAAAATTTTTTTCGCATCAAAAATTGAAAATTTTCATAAGGGGTTAGCCTTTGCTAAAAAAATGCAAAAAAAATAAAATGTGAAATTTTAAGTAATTCTGTTTATTTTACGAATCGTCTTCGAATTTCGAACTGCGGAATGCTAGAAAATATTCGAAATTCGAAAAAATGAAGGAGTTACAGCGTAGTTGGCCTTGAAAACGACTTTGAATTTTTACGCCCAAAATAAATTGGTTTTTGCTATGTTTTCCATAGCAACCTTTACAGTATCGCTTCATGTAGCACCTCTACGGAAAGGGATCTTTGTCACGAATCTAACGGTGTCTGAAAATTTGTAAAGTTTGCCAAAATAGGGAAGTTACAGCAATTGCAAACTCAAGTTGGTTTTTTTGAATTTTTGGGATATGAATTATGCGATTTTGATGCAATACACTGAAGATTTCAAGGAAATGGGAAATAGTATTGATTCGTCCGGCACCACTACGGAAAGAGAATTTCTTCACGAATCCAACGGTGTCCTCAGAATGTTGAAGTTCGCAAAACTAACGAAGTTACAGCAATTTGAAACTCACGTAGATTTTTTTTGCGTTTTTTTGATATCAATTATGCGATTTTGAGCTTGTTTTTTGAAGAAAAAACATGGGAGTTGCGCAAAACCGATTTTTTTGCCATAATCTTCAATACTCTATACTCAACTCGAAAATTTTTTTCGCATCAAAAATTGAAAATTTTCATAAGGGGTTAGCCTTTGCTAAAAAAATGCAAAAAAAATAAAATGTGAAATTTTAAGTAATTCTGTTTATTTTACGAATCGTCTTCGAATTTCGAACTGCGGAATGCTAGAAAATATTCGAAATTCGAAAAAATGAAGGAGTTACAGCGTAGTTGGCCTTGAAAACGACTTTGAATTTTTACGCCCAAAATAAATTGGTTTTTGCTATGTTTTCCATAGCAACCTTTACAGTATCGCTTCATGTAGCACCTCTACGGAAAGGGATCTTTGTCACGAATCTAACGGTGTCTGAAAATTTGTAAAGTTTGCCAAAATTGGGAAGTTACAGCAATTGCAAACTCAAGTTGGTTTTTTTGAATTTTTGGGATATGAATTATGCGATTTTGATGCAATACACTGAAGATTTCAAGGAAATGGGAAATAGTATTGATTCGTCCGGCACCACTACGGAAAGAGAATTTCTTCACGAATCCAACGGTGTCCTCAGAATGTTGAAGTTCGCAAAACTAACGAAGTTACAGCAATTTGAAACTCACGTAGATTTTTTTTGCGTTTTTTTGATATCAATTATGCGATTTTGAGCTTGTTTTTTGAAGAAAAAACATGGGAGTTGCGCAAAACCGATTTTTTTGCCATAATCTTCAATACTCTATACTCAACTCGAAAATTTTTTTCGCATCAAAAATTGAAAATTTTCATAAGGGGTTAGCCTTTGCTAAAAAAATGCAAAAAAAATAAAATGTGAAATTTTAAGTAATTCTGTTTATTTTACGAATCGTCTTCGAATTTCGAACTGCGGAATGCTAGAAAATATTCGAAATTCGAAAAAATGAAGGAGTTACAGCGTAGTTGGCCTTGAAAATGACTTTGAATTTTTACGCCCAAAATAAATTGGTTTTTGCTATGTTTTCCATAGCAACCTTTACAGTATCGCTTCATGTAGCACCTCTACGGAAAGGGATCTTTGTCACGAATCTAACGGTGTCTGAAAATTTGTAAAGTTTGCCAAAATAGGGAAGTTACAGCAATTGCAAACTCAAGTTGGTTTTTTTGAATTTTTGGGATATGAATTATGCGATTTTGATGCAATACACTGAAGATTTCAAGGAAATGGGAAATAATATTGATTCGTCCGGCACCACTACGGAAAGAGAATTTCTTTACGAATCCAACGGTGTCCTCAGAATGTTGAAGTTCGCAAAACTAACGAAGTTACAGCAATTTGAAACTCACGTAGATTTTTTTTGCGTTTTTTTGATATCAATTATGCGATTTTGAGCTTGTTTTTTGAAGAAAAAACATGGGAGTTGCGCAAAACCGATTTTTTTGCCATAATCTTCAATACTCTATACTCAACTCGAAAATTTTTTTCCCATCAAAAATTGAAAATTTTCATAAGGGGTTAGCCTTTGCTAAAAAAATGCAAAAAAAATAAAATGTGAAATTTTAAGTAATTCTGTTTATTTTACGAATCGTCTTCGAATTTCGAACTGCGGAATGCTAGAAAATATTCGAAATTCGAAAAAATGAAGGAGTTACAGCGTAGTTGGCCTTGAAAACGACTTTGAATTTTTACGCCCAAAATAAATTGGTTTTTGCTATGTTTTCCATAGCAACCTTTACAGTATCGCTTCATGTAGCATCTCTACGGAAAGGGATCTTTGTCACGAATCTAACGGTGTCTGAAAATTTGTAAAGTTTGCCAAAATAGGGAAGTTACAGCAATTGCAAACTCAAGTTGGTTTTTTTGAATTTTTGGGATATGAATTATGCGATTTTGATGCAATACACTGAAGATTTCAAGGAAATGGGAAATAGTATTGATTCGTCCGGCACCACTACGGAAAGAGAATTTCTTCACGAATCCAACGGTGTCCTCAGAATGTTGAAGTTCGCAAAACTAACGAAGTTACAGCAATTTGAAACTCACGTAGATTTTTTTTGCGTTTTTTTGATATCAATTATGCGATTTTGAGCTTGTTTTTTGAAGAAAAAACATGGGAGTTGCGCAAAACCGATTTTTTTGCCATAATCTTCAATACTCTATACTCAACTCGAAAATTTTTTTCGCATCAAAAATTGAAAATTTTCATAAGGGGTTAGCCTTTGCTAAAAAAATGCAAAAAAAATAAAATGTGAAATTTTAAGTAATTCTGTTTATTTTACGAATCGTCTTCGAATTTCGAACTGCGGAATGCTAGAAAATATTCGAAATTCGAAAAAATGAAGGAGTTACAGCGTAGTTGGCCTTGAAAACGACTTTGAATTTTTACGCCCAAAATAAATTGGTTTTTGCTATGTTTTCCATAGCAACCTTTACAGTATCGCTTCATGTAGCACCTCTACGGAAAGGGATCTTTGTCACGAATCTAACGGTGTCTGAAAATTTGTAAAGTTTGCCAAAATAGGGAAGTTACAGCAATTGCAAACTCAAGTTGGTTTTTTTGAATTTTTGGGATATGAATTATGCGATTTTGATGCAATACACTGAAGATTTCAAGGAAATGGGAAATAGTATTGATTCGTCCGGCACCACTACGGAAAGAGAATTTCTTCACGAATCCAACGGTGTCCTCAGAATGTTGAAGTTCGCAAAACTAACGAAGTTACAGCAATTTGAAACTCACGTAGATTTTTTTTGCGTTTTTTTGATATCAATTATGCGATTTTGAGCTTGTTTTTTGAAGAAAAAACATGGGAGTTGCGCAAAACCGATTTTTTTGCCATAATCTTCAATACTCTATACTCAACTCGAAAATTTTTTTCGCATCAAAAATTGAAAATTTTCATAAGGGGTTAGCCTTTGCTAAAAAAATGCAAAAAAAATAAAATGTGAAATTTTAAGTAATTCTGTTTATTTTACGAATCGTCTTCGAATTTCGAACTGCGGAATGCTAGAAAATATTCGAAATTCGAAAAAATGAAGGAGTTACAGCGTAGTTGGCCTTGAAAATGACTTTGAATTTTTACGCCCAAAATAAATTGGTTTTTGCTATGTTTTCCATAGCAACCTTTACAGTATCGCTTCATGTAGCACCTCTACGGAAAGGGATCTTTGTCACGAATCTAACGGTGTCTGAAAATTTGTAAAGTTTGCCAAAATAGGGAAGTTACAGCAATTGCAAACTCAAGTTGGTTTTTTTGAATTTTTGGGATATGAATTATGCGATTTTGATGCAATACACTGAAGATTTCAAGGAAATGGGAAATAATATTGATTCGTCCGGCACCACTACGGAAAGAGAATTTCTTTACGAATCCAACGGTGTCCTCAGAATGTTGAAGTTCGCAAAACTAACGAAGTTACAGCAATTTGAAACTCACGTAGATTTTTTTTGCGTTTTTTTGATATCAATTATGCGATTTTGAGCTTGTTTTTTGAAGAAAAAACATGGGAGTTGCGCAAAACCGATTTTTTTGCCATAATCTTCAATACTCTATACTCAACTCGAAAATTTTTTTCGCATCAAAAATTGAAAATTTTCATAAGGGGTTAGCCTTTGCTAAAAAAATGCAAAAAAAATAAAATGTGAAATTTTAAGTAATTCTGTTTATTTTACGAATCGTCTTCGAATTTCGAACTGCGGAATGCTAGAAAATATTCGAAATTCGAAAAAATGAAGGAGTTACAGCGTAGTTGGCCTTGAAAACGACTTTGAATTTTTACGCCCAAAATAAATTGGTTTTTGCTATGTTTTCCATAGCAACCTTTACAGTATCGCTTCATGTAGCACCTCTACGGAAAGGGATCTTTGTCACGAATCTAACGGTGTCTGAAAATTTGTAAAGTTTGCCAAAATAGGGAAGTTACAGCAATTGCAAACTCAAGTTGGTTTTTTTGAATTTTTGGGATATGAATTATGCGATTTTGATGCAATACACTGAAGATTTCAAGGAAATGGGAAATAGTATTGATTCGTCCGGCACCACTACGGAAAGAGAATTTCTTCACGAATCCAACGGTGTCCTCAGAATGTTGAAGTTCGCAAAACTAACGAAGTTACAGCAATTTGAAACTCACGTAGATTTTTTTTGCGTTTTTTTGATATCAATTATGCGATTTTGAGCTTGTTTTTTGAAGAAAAAACATGGGAGTTGCGCAAAACCGATTTTTTTGCCATAATCTTCAATACTCTATACTCAACTCGAAAATTTTTTTCGCATCAAAAATTGAAAATTTTCATAAGGGGTTAGCCTTTGCTAAAAAAATGCAAAAAAAATAAAATGTGAAATTTTAAGTAATTCTGTTTATTTTACGAATCGTCTTCGAATTTCGAACTGCGGAATGCTAGAAAATATTCGAAATTCGAAAAAATGAAGGAGTTACAGCGTAGTTGGCCTTGAAAACGACTTTGAATTTTTACGCCCAAAATAAATTGGTTTTTGCTATGTTTTCCATAGCAACCTTTACAGTATCGCTTCATGTAGCACCTCTACGGAAAGGGATCTTTGTCACGAATCTAACGGTGTCTGAAAATTTGTAAAGTTTGCCAAAATAGGGAAGTTACAGCAATTGCAAACTCAAGTTGGTTTTTTTGAATTTTTGGGATATGAATTATGCGATTTTGATGCAATACACTGAAGATTTCAAGGAAATGGGAAATAGTATTGATTCGTCCGGCACCACTACGGAAAGAGAATTTCTTCACGAATCCAACGGTGTCCTCAGAATGTTGAAGTTCGCAAAACTAACGAAGTTACAGCAATTTGAAACTCACGTAGATTTTTTTTGCGTTTTTTTGATATCAATTATGCGATTTTGAGCTTGTTTTTTGAAGAAAAAACATGGGAGTTGCGCAAAACCGATTTTTTTGCCATAATCTTCAATACTCTATACTCAACTCGAAAATTTTTTTCGCATCAAAAATTGAAAATTTTCATAAGGGGTTAGCCTTTGCTAAAAAAATGCAAAAAAAATAAAATGTGAAATTTTAAGTAATTCTGTTTATTTTACGAATCGTCTTCGAATTTCGAACTGCGGAATGCTAGAAAATATTCGAAATTCGAAAAAATGAAGGAGTTACAGCGTAGTTGGCCTTGAAAACGACTTTGAATTTTTACGCCCAAAATAAATTGGTTTTTGCTATGTTTTCCATAGCAACCTTTACAGTATCGCTTCATGTAGCACCTCTACGGAAAGGGATCTTTGTCACGAATCTAACGGTGTCTGAAAATTTGTAAAGTTTGCCAAAATAGGGAAGTTACAGCAATTGCAAACTCAAGTTGGTTTTTTTGAATTTTTGGGATATGAATTATGCGATTTTGATGCAATACACTGAAGATTTCAAGGAAATGGGAAATAGTATTGATTCGTCCGGCACCACTACGGAAAGAGAATTTCTTCACGAATCCAACGGTGTCCTCAGAATGTTGAAGTTCGCAAAACTAACGAAGTTACAGCAATTTGAAACTCACGTAGATTTTTTTTGCGTTTTTTTGATATCAATTATGCGATTTTGAGCTTGTTTTTTGAAGAAAAAACATGGGAGTTGCGCAAAACCGATTTTTTTGCCATAATCTTCAATACTCTATACTCAACTCGAAAATTTTTTTCGCATCAAAAATTGAAAATTTTCATAAGGGGTTAGCCTTTGCTAAAAAAATGCAAAAAAAATAAAATGTGAAATTTTAAGTAATTCTGTTTATTTTACGAATCGTCTTCGAATTTCGAACTGCGGAATGCTAGAAAATATTCGAAATTCGAAAAAATGAAGGAGTTACAGCGTAGTTGGCCTTGAAAACGACTTTGAATTTTTACGCCCAAAATAAATTGGTTTTTGCTATGTTTTCCATAGCAACCTTTACAGTATCGCTTCATGTAGCACCTCTACGGAAAGGGATCTTTGTCACGAATCTAACGGTGTCTGAAAATTTGTAAAGTTTGCCAAAATAGGGAAGTTACAGCAATTGCAAACTCAAGTTGGTTTTTTTGAATTTTTGGGATATGAATTATGCGATTTTGATGCAATACACTGAAGATTTCAAGGAAATGGGAAATAGTATTGATTCGTCCGGCACCACTACGGAAAGAGAATTTCTTCACGAATCCAACGGTGTCCTCAGAATGTTGAAGTTCGCAAAACTAACGAAGTTACAGCAATTTGAAACTCACGTAGATTTTTTTTGCGTTTTTTTGATATCAATTATGCGATTTTGAGCTTGTTTTTTGAAGAAAAAACATGGGAGTTGCGCAAAACCGATTTTTTTGCCATAATCTTCAATACTCTATACTCAACTCGAAAATTTTTTTCGCATCAAAAATTGAAAATTTTCATAAGGGGTTAGCCTTTGCTAAAAAAATGCAAAAAAAATAAAATGTGAAATTTTAAGTAATTCTGTTTATTTTACGAATCGTCTTCGAATTTCGAACTGCGGAATGCTAGAAAATATTCGAAATTCGAAAAAATGAAGGAGTTACAGCGTAGTTGGCCTTGAAAATGACTTTGAATTTTTACGCCCAAAATAAATTGGTTTTTGCTATGTTTTCCATAGCAACCTTTACAGTATCGCTTCATGTAGCACCTCTACGGAAAGGGATCTTTGTCACGAATCTAACGGTGTCTGAAAATTTGTAAAGTTTGCCAAAATAGGGAAGTTACAGCAATTGCAAACTCAAGTTGGTTTTTTTGAATTTTTGGGATATGAATTATGCGATTTTGATGCAATACACTGAAGATTTCAAGGAAATGGGAAATAATATTGATTCGTCCGGCACCACTACGGAAAGAGAATTTCTTTACGAATCCAACGGTGTCCTCAGAATGTTGAAGTTCGCAAAACTAACGAAGTTACAGCAATTTGAAACTCACGTAGATTTTTTTTGCGTTTTTTTTGATATCAATTATGCGATTTTGAGCTTGTTTTTTGAAGAAAAAACATGGGAGTTGCGCAAAACCGATTTTTTTGCCATAATCTTCAATACTCTATACTCAACTCGAAAATTTTTTTCGCATCAAAAATTGAAAATTTTCATAAGGGGTTAGCCTTTGCTAAAAAAATGCAAAAAAAATAAAATGTGAAATTTTAAGTAATTCTGTTTATTTTACGAATCGTCTTCGAATTTCGAACTGCGGAATGCTAGAAAATATTCGAAATTCGAAAAAATGAAGGAGTTACAGCGTAGTTGGCCTTGAAAACGACTTTGAATTTTTACGCCCAAAATAAATTGGTTTTTGCTATGTTTTCCATAGCAACCTTTACAGTATCGCTTCATGTAGCACCTCTACGGAAAGGGATCTTTGTCACGAATCTAACGGTGTCTGAAAATTTGTAAAGTTTGCCAAAATAGGGAAGTTACAGCAATTGCAAACTCAAGTTGGTTTTTTTGAATTTTTGGGATATGAATTATGCGATTTTGATGCAATACACTGAAGATTTCAAGGAAATGGGAAATAGTATTGATTCGTCCGGCACCACTACGGAAAGAGAATTTCTTCACGAATCCAACGGTGTCCTCAGAATGTTGAAGTTCGCAAAACTAACGAAGTTACAGCAATTTGAAACTCACGTAGATTTTTTTTGCGTTTTTTTGATATCAATTATGCGATTTTGAGCTTGTTTTTTGAAGAAAAAACATGGGAGTTGCGCAAAACCGATTTTTTTGCCATAATCTTCAATACTCTATACTCAACTCGAAAATTTTTTTCGCATCAAAAATTGAAAATTTTCATAAGGGGTTAGCCTTTGCTAAAAAAATGCAAAAAAAATAAAATGTGAAATTTTAAGTAATTCTGTTTATTTTACGAATCGTCTTCGAATTTCGAACTGCGGAATGCTAGAAAATATTCGAAATTCGAAAAAATGAAATGAATATTCGAAATTCGAAAAAATGAAGGAGTTACAGCGTAGTTGGCCTTGAAAACGACTTTGAATTTTTACGCCCAAAATAAATTGGTTTTTGCTATGTTTTCCATAGCAACCTTTACAGTATCGCTTCATGTAGCACCTCTACGGAAAGGGATCTTTGTCACGAATCTAACGGTGTCTGAAAATTTGTAAAGTTTGCCAAAATAGGGAAGTTACAGCAATTGCAAACTCAAGTTGGTTTTTTTGAATTTTTGGGATATGAATTATGCGATTTTGATGCAATACACTGAAGATTTCAAGGAAATGGGAAATAGTATTGATTCGTCCGGCACCACTACGGAAAGAGAATTTCTTCACGAATCCAACGGTGTCCTCAGAATGTTGAAGTTCGCAAAACTAACGAAGTTACAGCAATTTGAAACTCACGTAGATTTTTTTTGCGTTTTTTTGATATCAATTATGCGATTTTGAGCTTGTTTTTTGAAGAAAAAACATGGGAGTTGCGCAAAACCGATTTTTTTGCCATAATCTTCAATACTCTATACTCAACTCGAAAATTTTTTTCGCATCAAAAATTGAAAATTTTCATAAGGGGTTAGCCTTTGCTAAAAAAATGCAAAAAAAATAAAATGTGAAATTTTAAGTAATTCTGTTTATTTTACGAATCGTCTTCGAATTTCGAACTGCGGAATGCTAGAAAATATTCGAAATTCGAAAAAATGAAGGAGTTACAGCGTAGTTGGCCTTGAAAATGACTTTGAATTTTTACGCCCAAAATAAATTGGTTTTTGCTATGTTTTCCATAGCAACCTTTACAGTATCGCTTCATGTAGCACCTCTACGGAAAGGGATCTTTGTCACGAATCTAACGGTGTCTGAAAATTTGTAAAGTTTGCCAAAATAGGGAAGTTACAGCAATTGCAAACTCAAGTTGGTTTTTTTGAATTTTTGGGATATGAATTATGCGATTTTGATGCAATACACTGAAGATTTCAAGGAAATGGGAAATAATATTGATTCGTCCGGCACCACTACGGAAAGAGAATTTCTTTACGAATCCAACGGTGTCCTCAGAATGTTGAAGTTCGCAAAACTAACGAAGTTACAGCAATTTGAAACTCACGTAGATTTTTTTTGCGTTTTTTTGATATCAATTATGCGATTTTGAGCTTGTTTTTTGAAGAAAAAACATGGGAGTTGCGCAAAACCGATTTTTTTGCCATAATCTTCAATACTCTATACTCAACTCGAAAATTTTTTTCGCATCAAAAATTGAAAATTTTCATAAGGGGTTAGCCTTTGCTAAAAAAATGCAAAAAAAATAAAATGTGAAATTTTAAGTAATTCTGTTTATTTTACGAATCGTCTTCGAATTTCGAACTGCGGAATGCTAGAAAATATTCGAAATTCGAAAAAATGAAGGAGTTACAGCGTAGTTGGCCTTGAAAACGACTTTGAATTTTTACGCCCAAAATAAATTGGTTTTTGCTATGTTTTCCATAGCAACCTTTACAGTATCGCTTCATGTAGCACCTCTACGGAAAGGGATCTTTGTCACGAATCTAACGGTGTCTGAAAATTTGTAAAGTTTGCCAAAATAGGGAAGTTACAGCAATTGCAAACTCAAGTTGGTTTTTTTGAATTTTTGGGATATGAATTATGCGATTTTGATGCAATACACTGAAGATTTCAAGGAAATGGGAAATAGTATTGATTCGTCCGGCACCACTACGGAAAGAGAATTTCTTCACGAATCCAACGGTGTCCTCAGAATGTTGAAGTTCGCAAAACTAACGAAGTTACAGCAATTTGAAACTCACGTAGATTTTTTTTGCGTTTTTTTGATATCAATTATGCGATTTTGAGCTTGTTTTTTGAAGAAAAAACATGGGAGTTGCGCAAAACCGATTTTTTTGCCATAATCTTCAATACTCTATACTCAACTCGAAAATTTTTTTCGCATCAAAAATTGAAAATTTTCATAAGGGGTTAGCCTTTGCTAAAAAAATGCAAAAAAAATAAAATGTGAAATTTTAAGTAATTCTGTTTATTTTACGAATCGTCTTCGAATTTCGAACTGCGGAATGCTAGAAAATATTCGAAATTCGAAAAAATGAAGGAGTTACAGCGTAGTTGGCCTTGAAAACGACTTTGAATTTTTACGCCCAAAATAAATTGGTTTTTGCTATGTTTTCCATAGCAACCTTTACAGTATCGCTTCATGTAGCACCTCTACGGAAAGGGATCTTTGTCACGAATCTAACGGTGTCTGAAAATTTGTAAAGTTTGCCAAAATAGGGAAGTTACAGCAATTGCAAACTCAAGTTGGTTTTTTTGAATTTTTGGGATATGAATTATGCGATTTTGATGCAATACACTGAAGATTTCAAGGAAATGGGAAATAGTATTGATTCGTCCGGCACCACTACGGAAAGAGAATTTCTTCACGAATCCAACGGTGTCCTCAGAATGTTGAAGTTCGCAAAACTAACGAAGTTACAGCAATTTGAAACTCACGTAGATTTTTTTTGCGTTTTTTTGATATCAATTATGCGATTTTGAGCTTGTTTTTTGAAGAAAAAACATGGGAGTTGCGCAAAACCGATTTTTTTGCCATAATCTTCAATACTCTATACTCAACTCGAAAATTTTTTTCGCATCAAAAATTGAAAATTTTCATAAGGGGTTAGCCTTTGCTAAAAAAATGCAAAAAAAATAAAATGTGAAATTTTAAGTAATTCTGTTTATTTTACGAATCGTCTTCGAATTTCGAACTGCGGAATGCTAGAAAATATTCGAAATTCGAAAAAATGAAGGAGTTACAGCGTAGTTGGCCTTGAAAATGACTTTGAATTTTTACGCCCAAAATAAATTGGTTTTTGCTATGTTTTCCATAGCAACCTTTACAGTATCGCTTCATGTAGCACCTCTACGGAAAGGGATCTTTGTCACGAATCTAACGGTGTCTGAAAATTTGTAAAGTTTGCCAAAATAGGGAAGTTACAGCAATTGCAAACTCAAGTTGGTTTTTTTGAATTTTTGGGATATGAATTATGCGATTTTGATGCAATACACTGAAGATTTCAAGGAAATGGGAAATAATATTGATTCGTCCGGCACCACTACGGAAAGAGAATTTCTTTACGAATCCAACGGTGTCCTCAGAATGTTGAAGTTCGCAAAACTAACGAAGTTACAGCAATTTGAAACTCACGTAGATTTTTTTTGCGTTTTTTTGATATCAATTATGCGATTTTGAGCTTGTTTTTTGAAGAAAAAACATGGGAGTTGCGCAAAACCGATTTTTTTGCCATAATCTTCAATACTCTATACTCAACTCGAAAATTTTTTTCGCATCAAAAATTGAAAATTTTCATAAGGGGTTAGCCTTTGCTAAAAAAATGCAAAAAAAATAAAATGTGAAATTTTAAGTAATTCTGTTTATTTTACGAATCGTCTTCGAATTTCGAACTGCGGAATGCTAGAAAATATTCGAAATTCGAAAAAATGAAGGAGTTACAGCGTAGTTGGCCTTGAAAACGACTTTGAATTTTTACGCCCAAAATAAATTGGTTTTTGCTATGTTTTCCATAGCAACCTTTACAGTATCGCTTCATGTAGCACCTCTACGGAAAGGGATCTTTGTCACGAATCTAACGGTGTCTGAAAATTTGTAAAGTTTGCCAAAATAGGGAAGTTACAGCAATTGCAAACTCAAGTTGGTTTTTTTGAATTTTTGGGATATGAATTATGCGATTTTGATGCAATACACTGAAGATTTCAAGGAAATGGGAAATAGTATTGATTCGTCCGGCACCACTACGGAAAGAGAATTTCTTCACGAATCCAACGGTGTCCTCAGAATGTTGAAGTTCGCAAAACTAACGAAGTTACAGCAATTTGAAACTCACGTAGATTTTTTTTGCGTTTTTTTGATATCAATTATGCGATTTTGAGCTTGTTTTTTGAAGAAAAAACATGGGAGTTGCGCAAAACCGATTTTTTTGCCATAATCTTCAATACTCTATACTCAACTCGAAAATTTTTTTCGCATCAAAAATTGAAAATTTTCATAAGGGGTTAGCCTTTGCTAAAAAAATGCAAAAAAAATAAAATGTGAAATTTTAAGTAATTCTATTTATTTTACGAATCGTCTTCGAATTTCGAACTGCGGAATGCTAGAAAATATTCGAAATTCGAAAAAATGAAGGAGTTACAGCGTAGTTGGCCTTGAAAACGACTTTGAATTTTTACGCCCAAAATAAATTGGTTTTTGCTATGTTTTCCATAGCAACCTTTACAGTATCGCTTCATGTAGCACCTCTACGGAAAGGGATCTTTGTCACGAATCTAACGGTGTCTGAAAATTTGTAAAGTTTGCCAAAATAGGGAAGTTACAGCAATTGCAAACTCAAGTTGGTTTTTTTGAATTTTTGGGATATGAATTATGCGATTTTGATGCAATACACTGAAGATTTCAAGGAAATGGGAAATAGTATTGATTCGTCCGGCACCACTACGGAAAGAGAATTTCTTCACGAATCCAACGGTGTCCTCAGAATGTTGAAGTTCGAAAAACTAACGAAGTTACAGCAATTTGAAACTCACGTAGATTTTTTTTGCGTTTTTTTGATATCAATTATGCGATTTTGAGCTTGTTTTTTGAAGAAAAAACATGGGAGTTGCGCAAAACCGATTTTTTTGCCATAATCTTCAATACTCTATACTCAACTCGAAAATTTTTTTCGCATCAAAAATTGAAAATTTTCATAAGGGGTTAGCCTTTGCTAAAAAAATGCAAAAAAAATAAAATGTGAAATTTTAAGTAATTCTGTTTATTTTACGAATCGTCTTCGAATTTCGAACTGCGGAATGCTAGAAAATATTCGAAATTCGAAAAAATGAAGGAGTTACAGCGTAGTTGGCCTTGAAAATGACTTTGAATTTTTACGCCCAAAATAAATTGGTTTTTGCTATGTTTTCCATAGCAACCTTTACAGTATCGCTTCATGTAGCACCTCTACGGAAAGGGATCTTTGTCACGAATCTAACGGTGTCTGAAAATTTGTAAAGTTTGCCAAAATAGGGAAGTTACAGCAATTGCAAACTCAAGTTGGTTTTTTTGAATTTTTGGGATATGAATTATGCGATTTTGATGCAATACACTGAAGATTTCAAGGAAATGGGAAATAATATTGATTCGTCCGGCACCACTACGGAAAGAGAATTTCTTTACGAATCCAACGGTGTCCTCAGAATGTTGAAGTTCGCAAAACTAACGAAGTTACAGCAATTTGAAACTCACGTAGATTTTTTTTGCGTTTTTTTGATATCAATTATGCGATTTTGAGCTTGTTTTTTGAAGAAAAAACATGGGAGTTGCGCAAAACCGATTTTTTTGCCATAATCTTCAATACTCTATACTCAACTCGAAAATTTTTTTCGCATCAAAAATTGAAAATTTTCATAAGGGGTTAGCCTTTGCTAAAAAAATGCAAAAAAAATAAAATGTGAAATTTTAAGTAATTCTGTTTATTTTACGAATCGTCTTCGAATTTCGAACTGCGGAATGCTAGAAAATATTCGAAATTCGAAAAAATGAAGGAGTTACAGCGTAGTTGGCCTTGAAAACGACTTTGAATTTTTACGCCCAAAATAAATTGGTTTTTGCTATGTTTTCCATAGCAACCTTTACAGTATCGCTTCATGTAGCACCTCTACGGAAAGGGATCTTTGTCACGAATCTAACGGTGTCTGAAAATTTGTAAAGTTTGCCAAAATAGGGAAGTTACAGCAATTGCAAACTCAAGTTGGTTTTTTTGAATTTTTGGGATATGAATTATGCGATTTTGATGCAATACACTGAAGATTTCAAGGAAATGGGAAATAGTATTGATTCGTCCGGCACCACTACGGAAAGAGAATTTCTTCACGAATCCAACGGTGTCCTCAGAATGTTGAAGTTCGCAAAACTAACGAAGTTACAGCAATTTGAAACTCACGTAGATTTTTTTTGCGTTTTTTTGATATCAATTATGCGATTTTGAGCTTGTTTTTTGAAGAAAAAACATGGGAGTTGCGCAAAACCGATTTTTTTGCCATAATCTTCAATACTCTATACTCAACTCGAAAATTTTTTTCGCATCAAAAATTGAAAATTTTCATAAGGGGTTAGCCTTTGCTAAAAAAATGCAAAAAAAATAAAATGTGAAATTTTAAGTAATTCTGTTTATTTTACGAATCGTCTTCGAATTTCGAACTGCGGAATGCTAGAAAATATTCGAAATTCGAAAAAATGAAGGAGTTACAGCGTAGTTGGCCTTGAAAACGACTTTGAATTTTTACGCCCAAAATAAATTGGTTTTTGCTATGTTTTCCATAGCAACCTTTACAGTATCGCTTCATGTAGCACCTCTACGGAAAGGGATCTTTGTCACGAATCTAACGGTGTCTGAAAATTTGTAAAGTTTGCCAAAATAGGGAAGTTACAGCAATTGCAAACTCAAGTTGGTTTTTTTGAATTTTTGGGATATGAATTATGCGATTTTGATGCAATACACTGAAGATTTCAAGGAAATGGGAAATAGTATTGATTCGTCCGGCACCACTACGGAAAGAGAATTTCTTCACGAATCCAACGGTGTCCTCAGAATGTTGAAGTTCGCAAAACTAACGAAGTTACAGCAATTTGAAACTCACGTAGATTTTTTTTGCGTTTTTTTGATATCAATTATGCGATTTTGAGCTTGTTTTTTGAAGAAAAAACATGGGAGTTGCGCAAAACCGATTTTTTTGCCATAATCTTCAATACTCTATACTCAACTCGAAAATTTTTTTCGCATCAAAAATTGAAAATTTTCATAAGGGGTTAGCCTTTGCTAAAAAAATGCAAAAAAAATAAAATGTGAAATTTTAAGTAATTCTGTTTATTTTACGAATCGTCTTCGAATTTCGAACTGCGGAATGCTAGAAAATATTCGAAATTCGAAAAAATGAAGGAGTTACAGCGTAGTTGGCCTTGAAAACGACTTTGAATTTTTACGCCCAAAATAAATTGGTTTTTGCTATGTTTTCCATAGCAACCTTTACAGTATCGCTTCATGTAGCACCTCTACGGAAAGGGATCTTTGTCACGAATCTAACGGTGTCTGAAAATTTGTAAAGTTTGCCAAAATAGGGAAGTTACAGCAATTGCAAACTCAAGTTGGTTTTTTTGAATTTTTGGGATATGAATTATGCGATTTTGATGCAATACACTGAAGATTTCAAGGAAATGGGAAATAGTATTGATTCGTCCGGCACCACTACGGAAAGAGAATTTCTTCACGAATCCAACGGTGTCCTCAGAATGTTGAAGTTCGCAAAACTAACGAAGTTACAGCAATTTGAAACTCACGTAGATTTTTTTTGCGTTTTTTTGATATCAATTATGCGATTTTGAGCTTGTTTTTTGAAGAAAAAACATGGGAGTTGCGCAAAACCGATTTTTTTGCCATAATCTTCAATACTCTATACTCAACTCGAAAATTTTTTTCGCATCAAAAATTGAAAATTTTCATAAGGGGTTAGCCTTTGCTAAAAAAATGCAAAAAAAATAAAATGTGAAATTTTAAGTAATTCTGTTTATTTTACGAATCGTCTTCGAATTTCGAACTGCGGAATGCTAGAAAATATTCGAAATTCGAAAAAATGAAGGAGTTACAGCGTAGTTGGCCTTGAAAATGACTTTGAATTTTTACGCCCAAAATAAATTGGTTTTTGCTATGTTTTCCATAGCAACCTTTACAGTATCGCTTCATGTAGCACCTCTACGGAAAGGGATCTTTGTCACGAATCTAACGGTGTCTGAAAATTTGTAAAGTTTGCCAAAATAGGGAAGTTACAGCAATTGCAAACTCAAGTTGGTTTTTTTGAATTTTTGGGATATGAATTATGCGATTTTGATGCAATACACTGAAGATTTCAAGGAAATGGGAAATAATATTGATTCGTCCGGCACCACTACGGAAAGAGAATTTCTTTACGAATCCAACGGTGTCCTCAGAATGTTGAAGTTCGCAAAACTAACGAAGTTACAGCAATTTGAAACTCACGTAGATTTTTTTTGCGTTTTTTTGATATCAATTATGCGATTTTGAGCTTGTTTTTTGAAGAAAAAACATGGGAGTTGCGCAAAACCGATTTTTTTGCCATAATCTTCAATACTCTATACTCAACTCGAAAATTTTTTTCGCATCAAAAATTGAAAATTTTCATAAGGGGTTAGCCTTTGCTAAAAAAATGCAAAAAAAATAAAATGTGAAATTTTAAGTAATTCTGTTTATTTTACGAATCGTCTTCGAATTTCGAACTGCGGAATGCTAGAAAATATTCGAAATTCGAAAAAATGAAGGAGTTACAGCGTAGTTGGCCTTGAAAACGACTTTGAATTTTTACGCCCAAAATAAATTGGTTTTTGCTATGTTTTCCATAGCAACCTTTACAGTATCGCTTCATGTAGCACCTCTACGGAAAGGGATCTTTGTCACGAATCTAAAGGTGTCTGAAAATTTGTAAAGTTTGCCAAAATAGGGAAGTTACAGCAATTGCAAACTCAAGTTGGTTTTTTTGAATTTTTGGGATATGAATTATGCGATTTTGATGCAATACACTGAAGATTTCAAGGAAATGGGAAATAGTATTGATTCGTCCGGCACCACTACGGAAAGAGAATTTCTTCACGAATCCAACGGTGTCCTCAGAATGTTGAAGTTCGCAAAACTAACGAAGTTACAGCAATTTGAAACTCACGTAGATTTTTTTTGCGTTTTTTTGATATCAATTATGCGATTTTGAGCTTGTTTTTTGAAGAAAAAACATGGGAGTTGCGCAAAACCGATTTTTTTGCCATAATCTTCAATACTCTATACTCAACTCGAAAATTTTTTTCGCATCAAAAATTGAAAATTTTCATAAGGGGTTAGCCTTTGCTAAAAAAATGCAAAAAAAATAAAATGTGAAATTTTAAGTAATTCTATTTATTTTACGAATCGTCTTCGAATTTCGAACTGCGGAATGCTAGAAAATATTCGAAATTCGAAAAAATGAAGGAGTTACAGCGTAGTTGGCCTTGAAAACGACTTTGAATTTTTACGCCCAAAATAAATTGGTTTTTGCTATGTTTTCCATAGCAACCTTTACAGTATCGCTTCATGTAGCACCTCTACGGAAAGGGATCTTTGTCACGAATCTAACGGTGTCTGAAAATTTGTAAAGTTTGCCAAAATAGGGAAGTTACAGCAATTGCAAACTCAAGTTGGTTTTTTTGAATTTTTGGGATATGAATTATGCGATTTTGATGCAATACACTGAAGATTTCAAGGAAATGGGAAATAGTATTGATTCGTCCGGCACCACTACGGAAAGAGAATTTCTTCACGAATCCAACGGTGTCCTCAGAATGTTGAAGTTCGCAAAACTAACGAAGTTACAGCAATTTGAAACTCACGTAGATTTTTTTGCGTTTTTTTGATATCAATTATGCGATTTTGAGCTTGTTTTTTGAAGAAAAAACATGGGAGTTGCGCAAAACCGATTTTTTTGCCATAATCTTCAATACTCTATACTCAACTCGAAAATTTTTTTCGCATCAAAAATTGAAAATTTTCATAAGGGGTTAGCCTTTGCTAAAAAAATGCAAAAAAAATAAAATGTGAAATTTTAAGTAATTCTGTTTATTTTACGAATCGTCTTCGAATTTCGAACTGCGGAATGCTAGAAAATATTCGAAATTCGAAAAAATGAAGGAGTTACAGCGTAGTTGGCCTTGAAAACGACTTTGAATTTTTACGCCCAAAATAAATTGGTTTTTGCTATGTTTTCCATAGCAACCTTTACAGTATCGCTTCATGTAGCACCTCTACGGAAAGGGATCTTTGTCACGAATCTAACGGTGTCTGAAAATTTGTAAAGTTTGCCAAAATAGGGAAGTTACAGCAATTGCAAACTCAAGTTGGTTTTTTTGAATTTTTGGGATATGAATTATGCGATTTTGATGCAATACACTGAAGATTTCAAGGAAATGGGAAATAGTATTGATTCGTCCGGCACCACTACGGAAAGAGAATTTCTTCACGAATCCAACGGTGTCCTCAGAATGTTGAAGTTCGCAAAACTAACGAAGTTACAGCAATTTGAAACTCACGTAGATTTTTTTTGCGTTTTTTTGATATCAATTATGCGATTTTGAGCTTGTTTTTTGAAGAAAAAACATGGGAGTTGCGCAAAACCGATTTTTTTGCCATAATCTTCAATACTCTATACTCAACTCGAAAATTTTTTTCGCATCAAAAATTGAAAATTTTCATAAGGGGTTAGCCTTTGCTAAAAAAATGCAAAAAAAATAAAATGTGAAATTTTAAGTAATTCTGTTTATTTTACGAATCGTCTTCGAATTTCGAACTGCGGAATGCTAGAAAATATTCGAAATTCGAAAAAATGAAGGAGTTACAGCGTAGTTGGCCTTGAAAACGACTTTGAATTTTTACGCCCAAAATAAATTGGTTTTTGCTATGTTTTCCATAGCAACCTTTACAGTATCGCTTCATGTAGCACCTCTACGGAAAGGGATCTTTGTCACGAATCTAACGGTGTCTGAAAATTTGTAAAGTTTGCCAAAATAGGGAAGTTACAGCAATTGCAAACTCAAGTTGGTTTTTTTGAATTTTTGGGATATGAATTATGCGATTTTGATGCAATACACTGAAGATTTCAAGGAAATGGGAAATAGTATTGATTCGTCCGGCACCACTACGGAAAGAGAATTTCTTCACGAATCCAACGGTGTCCTCAGAATGTTGAAGTTCGCAAAACTAACGAAGTTACAGCAATTTGAAACTCACGTAGATTTTTTTTGCGTTTTTTTGATATCAATTATGCGATTTTGAGCTTGTTTTTTGAAGAAAAAACATGGGAGTTGCGCAAAACCGATTTTTTTGCCATAATCTTCAATACTCTATACTCAACTCGAAAATTTTTTTCGCATCAAAAATTGAAAATTTTCATAAGGGGTTAGCCTTTGCTAAAAAAATGCAAAAAAAATAAAATGTGAAATTTTAAGTAATTCTGTTTATTTTACGAATCGTCTTCGAATTTCGAACTGCGGAATGCTAGAAAATATTCGAAATTCGAAAAAATGAAGGAGTTACAGCGTAGTTGGCCTTGAAAATGACTTTGAATTTTTACGCCCAAAATAAATTGGTTTTTGCTATGTTTTCCATAGCAACCTTTACAGTATCGCTTCATGTAGCACCTCTACGGAAAGGGATCTTTGTCACGAATCTAACGGTGTCTGAAAATTTGTAAAGTTTGCCAAAATAGGGAAGTTACAGCAATTGCAAACTCAAGTTGGTTTTTTGAATTTTTGGGATATGAATTATGCGATTTTGATGCAATACACTGAAGATTTCAAGGAAATGGGAAATAGTATTGATTCGTCCGGCACCACTACGGAAAGAGAATTTCTTCACGAATCCAACGGTGTCCTCAGAATGTTGAAGTTCGCAAAACTAACGAAGTTACAGCAATTTGAAACTCACGTAGATTTTTTTTGCGTTTTTTTGATATCAATTATGCGATTTTGAGCTTGTTTTTTGAAGAAAAAACATGGGAGTTGCGCAAAACCGATTTTTTTGCCATAATCTTCAATACTCTATACTCAACTCGAAAATTATTTTCGCATCAAAAATTGAAAATTTTCATAAGGGGTTAGCCTTTGCTAAAAAAATGCAAAAAAAATAAAATGTGAAATTTTAAGTAATTCTGTTTATTTTACGAATCGTCTTCGAATTTCGAACTGCGGAATGCTAGAAAATATTCGAAATTCGAAAAAATGAAGGAGTTACAGCGTAGTTGGCCTTGAAAACGACTTTGAATTTTTACGCCCAAAATAAATTGGTTTTTGCTATGTTTTCCATAGCAACCTTTACAGTATCGCTTCATGTAGCACCTCTACGGAAAGGGATCTTTGTCACGAATCTAACGGTGTCTGAAAATTTGTAAAGTTTGCCAAAATAGGGAAGTTACAGCAATTGCAAACTCAAGTTGGTTTTTTTGAATTTTTGGGATATGAATTATGCGATTTTGATGCAATACACTGAAGATTTCAAGGAAATGGGAAATAGTATTGATTCGTCCGGCACCACTACGGAAAGAGAATTTCTTCACGAATCCAACGGTGTCCTCAGAATGTTGAAGTTCGCAAAACTAACGAAGTTACAGCAATTTGAAACTCACGTAGATTTTTTTTGCGTTTTTTTGATATCAATTATGCGATTTTGAGCTTGTTTTTTGAAGAAAAAACATGGGAGTTGCGCAAAACCGATTTTTTTGCCATAATCTTCAATACTCTATACTCAACTCGAAAATTTTTTTCGCATCAAAAATTGAAAATTTTCATAAGGGGTTAGCCTTTGCTAAAAAAATGCAAAAAAAATAAAATGTGAAATTTTAAGTAATTCTATTTATTTTACGAATCGTCTTCGAATTTCGAACTGCGGAATGCTAGAAAATATTCGAAATTCGAAAAAATGAAGGAGTTACAGCGTAGTTGGCCTTGAAAACGACTTTGAATTTTTACGCCCAAAATAAATTGGTTTTTGCTATGTTTTCCATAGCAACCTTTACAGTATCGCTTCATGTAGCACCTCTACGGAAAGGGATCTTTGTCACGAATCTAACGGTGTCTGAAAATTTGTAAAGTTTGCCAAAATAGGGAAGTTACAGCAATTGCAAACTCAAGTTGGTTTTTTTGAATTTTTGGGATATGAATTATGCGATTTTGATGCAATACACTGAAGATTTCAAGGAAATGGGAAATAGTATTGATTCGTCCGGCACCACTACGGAAAGAGAATTTCTTCACGAATCCAACGGTGTCCTCAGAATGTTGAAGTTCGCAAAACTAACGAAGTTACAGCAATTTGAAACTCACGTAGATTTTTTTTGCGTTTTTTTGATATCAATTATGCGATTTTGAGCTTGTTTTTTGAAGAAAAAACATGGGAGTTGCGCAAAACCGATTTTTTTGCCATAATCTTCAATACTCTATACTCAACTCGAAAATTTTTTTCGCATCAAAAATTGAAAATTTTCATAAGGGGTTAGCCTTTGCTAAAAAAATGCAAAAAAAATAAAATGTGAAATTTTAAGTAATTCTGTTTATTTTACGAATCGTCTTCGAATTTCGAACTGCGGAATGCTAGAAAATATTCGAAATTCGAAAAAATGAAGGAGTTACAGCGTAGTTGGCCTTGAAAACGACTTTGAATTTTTACGCCCAAAATAAATTGGTTTTTGCTATGTTTTCCATAGCAACCTTTACAGTATCGCTTCATGTAGCACCTCTACGGAAAGGGATCTTTGTCACGAATCTAACGGTGTCTGAAAATTTGTAAAGTTTGCCAAAATAGGGAAGTTACAGCAATTGCAAACTCAAGTTGGTTTTTTTGAATTTTTGGGATATGAATTATGCGATTTTGATGCAATACACTGAAGATTTCAAGGAAATGGGAAATAGTATTGATTCGTCCGGCACCACTACGGAAAGAGAATTTCTTCACGAATCCAACGGTGTCCTCAGAATGTTGAAGTTCGCAAAACTAACGAAGTTACAGCAATTTGAAACTCACGTAGATTTTTTTTGCGTTTTTTTGATATCAATTATGCGATTTTGAGCTTGTTTTTTGAAGAAAAAACATGGGAGTTGCGCAAAACCGATTTTTTTGCCATAATCTTCAATACTCTATACTCAACTCGAAAATTTTTTTCGCATCAAAAATTGAAAATTTTCATAAGGGGTTAGCCTTTGCTAAAAAAATGCAAAAAAAATAAAATGTGAAATTTTAAGTAATTCTATTTATTTTACGAATCGTCTTCGAATTTCGAACTGCGGAATGCTAGAAAATATTCGAAATTCGAAAAAATGAAGGAGTTACAGCGTAGTTGGCCTTGAAAACGACTTTGAATTTTTACGCCCAAAATAAATTGGTTTTTGCTATGTTTTCCATAGCAACCTTTACAGTATCGCTTCATGTAGCACCTCTACGGAAAGGGATCTTTGTCACGAATCTAACGGTGTCTGAAAATTTGTAAAGTTTGCCAAAATAGGGAAGTTACAGCAATTGCAAACTCAAGTTGGTTTTTTTGAATTTTTGGGATATGAATTATGCGATTTTGATGCAATACACTGAAGATTTCAAGGAAATGGGAAATAGTATTGATTCGTCCGGCACCACTACGGAAAGAGAATTTCTTCACGAATCCAACGGTGTCCTCAGAATGTTGAAGTTCGCAAAACTAACGAAGTTACAGCAATTTGAAACTCACGTAGATTTTTTTGCGTTTTTTTGATATCAATTATGCGATTTTGAGCTTGTTTTTTGAAGAAAAAACATGGGAGTTGCGCAAAACCGATTTTTTTGCCATAATCTTCAATACTCTATACTCAACTCGAAAATTTTTTTCGCATCAAAAATTGAAAATTTTCATAAGGGGTTAGCCTTT
Source organism: Stomoxys calcitrans (assembly GCF_963082655.1). Lineage (NCBI taxonomy): Eukaryota > Metazoa > Arthropoda > Insecta > Diptera > Muscidae > Stomoxys > Stomoxys calcitrans. Next base: position 196,461,906 of record NC_081553.1, read on the forward strand.
GCTAAAAAAATGCAAAAAAAATAAAATGTGAAATTTTAAGTAATTCTGTTTATTTTACGAATCGTCTTCGAATTTCGAACTGCGGAATGCTAGAAAATATTCGAAATTCGAAAAAATGAAGGAGTTACAGCGTAGTTGGCCTTGAAAACGACTTTGAATTTTTACGCCCAAAATAAATTGGTTTTTGCTATGTTTTCCATAGCAACCTTTACAGTATCGCTTCATGTAGCACCTCTACGGAAAGGGATCTTTGTCACGAATCTAACGGTGTCTGAAAATTTGTAAAGTTTGCCAAAATAGGGAAGTTACAGCAATTGCAAACTCAAGTTGGTTTTTTTGAATTTTTGGGATATGAATTATGCGATTTTGATGCAATACACTGAAGATTTCAAGGAAATGGGAAATAGTATTGATTCGTCCGGCACCACTACGGAAAGAGAATTTCTTCACGAATCCAACGGTGTCCTCAGAATGTTGAAGTTCGCAAAACTAACGAAGTTACAGCAATTTGAAACTCACGTAGATTTTTTTTGCGTTTTTTTGATATCAATTATGCGATTTTGAGCTTGTTTTTTGAAGAAAAAACATGGGAGTTGCGCAAAACCGATTTTTTTGCCATAATCTTCAATACTCTATACTCAACTCGAAAATTTTTTTCGCATCAAAAATTGAAAATTTTCATAAGGGGTTAGCCTTTGCTAAAAAAATGCAAAAAAAATTAAATGTGAAATTTTAAGTAATTCTGTTTATTTTACGAATCGTCTTCGAATTTCGAACTGCGGAATGCTAGAAAATATTCGAAATTCGAAAAAATGAAGGAGTTACAGCGTAGTTGGCCTTGAAAACGACTTTGAATTTTTACGCCCAAAATAAATTGGTTTTTGCTATGTTTTCCATAGCAACCTTTACAGTATCGCTTCATGTAGCACCTCTACGGAAAGGGATCTTTGTCACGAATCTAACGGTGTCTGAAAATTTGTAAAGTTTGCCAAAATAGGGAAGTTACAGCAATTGCAAACTCAAGTTGGTTTTTTTGAATTTTTGGGATATGAATTATGCGATTTTGATGCAATACACTGAAGATTTCAAGGAAATGGGAAATAATATTGATTCGTCCGGCACCACTACGGAAAGAGAATTTCTTTACGAATCCAACGGTGTCCTCAGAATGTTGAAGTTCGCAAAACTAACGAAGTTACAGCAATTTGAAACTCACGTAGATTTTTTTTGCGTTTTTTTGATATCAATTATGCGATTTTGAGCTTGTTTTTTGAAGAAAAAACATGGGAGTTGCGCAAAACCGATTTTTTTGCCATAATCTTCAATACTCTATACTCAACTCGAAAATTTTTTTCGCATCAAAAATTGAAAATTTTCATAAGGGGTTAGCCTTTGCTAAAAAAATGCAAAAAAAATAAAATGTGAAATTTTAAGTAATTCTGTTTATTTTACGAATCGTCTTCGAATTTCGAACTGCGGAATGCTAGAAAATATTCGAAATTCGAAAAAATGAAGGAGTTACAGCGTAGTTGGCCTTGAAAACGACTTTGAATTTTTACGCCCAAAATAAATTGGTTTTTGCTATGTTTTCCATAGCAACCTTTACAGTATCGCTTCATGTAGCACCTCTACGGAAAGGGATCTTTGTCACGAATCTAACGGTGTCTGAAAATTTGTAAAGTTTGCCAAAATAGGGAAGTTACAGCAATTGCAAACTCAAGTTGGTTTTTTTGAATTTTTGGGATATGAATTATGCGATTTTGATGCAATACACTGAAGATTTCAAGGAAATGGGAAATAGTATTGATTCGTCCGGCACCACTACGGAAAGAGAATTTCTTCACGAATCCAACGGTGTCCTCAGAATGTTGAAGTTCGCAAAACTAACGAAGTTACAGCAATTTGAAACTCACGTAGATTTTTTTTGCGTTTTTTTGATATCAATTATGCGATTTTGAGCTTGTTTTTTGAAGAAAAAACATGGGAGTTGCGCAAAACCGATTTTTTTGCCATAATCTTCAATACTCTATACTCAACTCGAAAATTTTTTTCGCATCAAAAATTGAAAATTTTCATAAGGGGTTAGCCTTTGCTAAAAAAATGCAAAAAAAATAAAATGTGAAATTTTAAGTAATTCTATTTATTTTACGAATCGTCTTCGAATTTCGAACTGCGGAATGCTAGAAAATATTCGAAATTCGAAAAAATGAAGGAGTTACAGCGTAGTTGGCCTTGAAAACGACTTTGAATTTTTACGCCCAAAATAAATTGGTTTTTGCTATGTTTTCCATAGCAACCTTTACAGTATCGCTTCATGTAGCACCTCTACGGAAAGGGATCTTTGTCACGAATCTAACGGTGTCTGAAAATTTGTAAAGTTTGCCAAAATAGGGAAGTTACAGCAATTGCAAACTCAAGTTGGTTTTTTTGAATTTTTGGGATATGAATTATGCGATTTTGATGCAATACACTGAAGATTTCAAGGAAATGGGAAATAGTATTGATTCGTCCGGTACCACTACGGAAAGAGAATTTCTTCACGAATCCAACGGTGTCCTCAGAATGTTGAAGTTCGCAAAACTAACGAAGTTACAGCAATTTGAAACTCACGTAGATTTTTTTGCGTTTTTTTGATATCAATTATGCGATTTTGAGCTTGTTTTTTGAAGAAAAAACATGGGAGTTGCGCAAAACCGATTTTTTTGCCATAATCTTCAATACTCTATACTCAACTCGAAAATTTTTTTCGCATCAAAAATTGAAAATTTTCATAAGGGGTTAGCCTTTGCTAAAAAAATGCAAAAAAAATAAAATGTGAAATTTTAAGTAATTCTGTTTATTTTACGAATCGTCTTCGAATTTCGAACTGCGGAATGCTAGAAAATATTCGAAATTCGAAAAAATGAAGGAGTTACAGCGTAGTTGGCCTTGAAAACGACTTTGAATTTTTACGCCCAAAATAAATTGGTTTTTGCTATGTTTTCCATAGCAACCTTTACAGTATCGCTTCATGTAGCACCTCTACGGAAAGGGATCTTTGTCACGAATCTAACGGTGTCTGAAAATTTGTAAAGTTTGCCAAAATAGGGAAGTTACAGCAATTGCAAACTCAAGTTGGTTTTTTTGAATTTTTGGGATATGAATTATGCGATTTTGATGCAATACACTGAAGATTTCAAGGAAATGGGAAATAGTATTGATTCGTCCGGCACCACTACGGAAAGAGAATTTCTTCACGAATCCAACGGTGTCCTCAGAATGTTGAAGTTCGCAAAACTAACGAAGTTACAGCAATTTGAAACTCACGTAGATTTTTTTTGCGTTTTTTTGATATCAATTATGCGATTTTGAGCTTGTTTTTTGAAGAAAAAACATGGGAGTTGCGCAAAACCGATTTTTTTGCCATAATCTTCAATACTCTATACTCAACTCGAAAATTTTTTTCGCATCAAAAATTGAAAATTTTCATAAGGGGTTAGCCTTTGCTAAAAAAATGCAAAAAAAATAAAATGTGAAATTTTAAGTAATTCTGTTTATTTTACGAATCGTCTTCGAATTTCGAACTGCGGAATGCTAGAAAATATTCGAAATTCGAAAAAATGAAGGAGTTACAGCGTAGTTGGCCTTGAAAACGACTTTGAATTTTTACGCCCAAAATAAATTGGTTTTTGCTATGTTTTCCATAGCAACCTTTACAGTATCGCTTCATGTAGCACCTCTACGGAAAGGGATCTTTGTCACGAATCTAACGGTGTCTGAAAATTTGTAAAGTTTGCCAAAATAGGGAAGTTACAGCAATTGCAAACTCAAGTTGGTTTTTTTGAATTTTTGGGATATGAATTATGCGATTTTGATGCAATACACTGAAGATTTCAAGGAAATGGGAAATAGTATTGATTCGTCCGGCACCACTACGGAAAGAGAATTTCTTCACGAATCCAACGGTGTCCTCAGAATGTTGAAGTTCGCAAAACTAACGAAGTTACAGCAATTTGAAACTCACGTAGATTTTTTTTGCGTTTTTTTGATATCAATTATGCGATTTTGAGCTTGTTTTTTGAAGAAAAAACATGGGAGTTGCGCAAAACCGATTTTTTTGCCATAATCTTCAATACTCTATACTCAACTCGAAAATTTTTTTCGCATCAAAAATTTAAAATTTTCATAAGGGGTTAGCCTTTGCTAAAAAAATGCAAAAAAAATAAAATGTGAAATTTTAAGTAATTCTGTTTATTTTACGAATCGTCTTCGAATTTCGAACTGCGGAATGCTAGAAAATATTCGAAATTCGAAAAAATGAAGGAGTTACAGCGTAGTTGGCCTTGAAAATGACTTTGAATTTTTACGCCCAAAATAAATTGGTTTTTGCTATGTTTTCCATAGCAACCTTTACAGTATCGCTTCATGTAGCACCTCTACGGAAAGGGATCTTTGTCACGAATCTAACGGTGTCTGAAAATTTGTAAAGTTTGCCAAAATAGGGAAGTTACAGCAATTGCAAACTCAAGTTGGTTTTTTTGAATTTTTGGGATATGAATTATGCGATTTTGATGCAATACACTGAAGATTTCAAGGAAATGGGAAATAATATTGATTCGTCCGGCACCACTACGGAAAGAGAATTTCTTCACGAATCCAACGGTGTCCTCAGAATGTTGAAGTTCGCAAAACTAACGAAGTTACAGCAATTTGAAACTCACGTAGATTTTTTTTGCGTTTTTTTGATATCAATTATGCGATTTTGAGCTTGTTTTTTGAAGAAAAAACATGGGAGTTGCGCAAAACCGATTTTTTTGCCATAATCTTCAATACTCTATACTCAACTCGAAAATTTTTTTCGCATCAAAAATTGAAAATTTTCATAAGGGGTTAGCCTTTGCTAAAAAAATGCAAAAAAAATAAAATGTGAAATTTTAAGTAATTCTGTTTATTTTACGAATCGTCTTCGAATTTCGAACTGCGGAATGCTAGAAAATATTCGAAATTCGAAAAAATGAAGGAGTTACAGCGTAGTTGGCCTTGAAAACGACTTTGAATTTTTACGCCCAAAATAAATTGGTTTTTGCTATGTTTTCCATAGCAACCTTTACAGTATCGCTTCATGTAGCACCTCTACGGAAAGGGATCTTTGTCACGAATCTAACGGTGTCTGAAAATTTGTAAAGTTTGCCAAAATAGGGAAGTTACAGCAATTGCAAACTCAAGTTGGTTTTTTTGAATTTTTGGGATATGAATTATGCGATTTTGATGCAATACACTGAAGATTTCAAGGAAATGGGAAATAGTATTGATTCGTACGGCACCACTACGGAAAGAGAATTTCTTCACGAATCCAACGGTGTCCTCAGAATGTTGAAGTTCGCAAAACTAACGAAGTTACAGCAATTTGAAACTCACGTAGATTTTTTTTGCGTTTTTTTGATATCAATTATGCGATTTTGAGCTTGTTTTTTGAAGAAAAAACATGGGAGTTGCGCAAAACCGATTTTTTTGCCATAATCTTCAATACTCTATACTCAACTCGAAAATTTTTTTCGCATCAAAAATTGAAAATTTTCATAAGGGGTTAGCCTTTGCTAAAAAAATGCAAAAAAAATAAAATGTGAAATTTTAAGTAATTCTGTTTATTTTACGAATCGTCTTCGAATTTCGAACTGCGGAATGCTAGAAAATATTCGAAATTCGAAAAAATGAAGGAGTTACAGCGTAGTTGGCCTTGAAAATGACTTTGAATTTTTACGCCCAAAATAAATTGGTTTTTGCTATGTTTTCCATAGCAACCTTTACAGTATCGCTTCATGTAGCACCTCTACGGAAAGGGATCTTTGTCACGAATCTAACGGTGTCTGAAAATTTGTAAAGTTTGCCAAAATAGGGAAGTTACAGCAATTGCAAACTCAAGTTGGTTTTTTTGAATTTTTGGGATATGAATTATGCGATTTTGATGCAATACACTGAAGATTTCAAGGAAATGGGAAATAGTATTGATTCGTCCGGCACCACTACGGAAAGAGAATTTCTTCACGAATCCAACGGTGTCCTCAGAATGTTGAAGTTCGCAAAACTAACGAAGTTACAGCAATTTGAAACTCACGTAGATTTTTTTGCGTTTTTTTGATATCAATTATGCGATTTTGAGCTTGTTTTTTGAAGAAAAAACATGGGAGTTGCGCAAAACCGATTTTTTTGCCATAATCTTCAATACTCTATACTCAACTCGAAAATTTTTTTCGCATCAAAAATTGAAAATTTTCATAAGGGGTTAGCCTTTGCTAAAAAAATGCAAAAAAAATAAAATGTGAAATTTTAAGTAATTCTGTTTATTTTACGAATCGTCTTCGAATTTCGAACTGCGGAATGCTAGAAAATATTCGAAATTCGAAAAAATGAAGGAGTTACAGCGTAGTTGGCCTTGAAAACGACTTTGAATTTTTACGCCCAAAATAAATTGGTTTTTGCTATGTTTTCCATAGCAACCTTTACAGTATCGCTTCATGTAGCACCTCTACGGAAAGGGATCTTTGTCACGAATCTAACGGTGTCTGAAAATTTGTAAAGTTTGCCAAAATAGGGAAGTTACAGCAATTGCAAACTCAAGTTGGTTTTTTTGAATTTTTGGGATATGAATTATGCGATTTTGATGCAATACACTGAAGATTTCAAGGAAATGGGAAATAGTATTGATTCGTCCGGCACCACTACGGAAAGAGAATTTCTTCACGAATCCAACGGTGTCCTCAGAATGTTGAAGTTCGCAAAACTAACGAAGTTACAGCAATTTGAAACTCACGTAGATTTTTTTTGCGTTTTTTTGATATCAATTATGCGATTTTGAGCTTGTTTTTTGAAGAAAAAACATGGGAGTTGCGCAAAACCGATTTTTTTGCCATAATCTTCAATACTCTATACTCAACTCGAAAATTTTTTTCGCATCAAAAATTGAAAATTTTCATAAGGGGTTAGCCTTTGCTAAAAAAATGCAAAAAAAATAAAATGTGAAATTTTAAGTAATTCTGTTTATTTTACGAATCGTCTTCGAATTTCGAACTGCGGAATGCTAGAAAATATTCGAAATTCGAAAAAATGAAGGAGTTACAGCGTAGTTGGCCTTGAAAACGACTTTGAATTTTTACGCCCAAAATAAATTGGTTTTTGCTATGTTTTCCATAGCAACCTTTACAGTATCGCTTCATGTAGCACCTCTACGGAAAGGGATCTTTGTCACGAATCTAACGGTGTCTGAAAATTTGTAAAGTTTGCCAAAATAGGGAAGTTACAGCAATTGCAAACTCAAGTTGGTTTTTTTGAATTTTTGGGATATGAATTATGCGATTTTGATGCAATACACTGAAGATTTCAAGGAAATGGGAAATAGTATTGATTCGTCCGGCACCACTACGGAAAGAGAATTTCTTCACGAATCCAACGGTGTCCTCAGAATGTTGAAGTTCGCAAAACTAACGAAGTTACAGCAATTTGAAACTCACGTAGATTTTTTTTGCGTTTTTTTGATATCAATTATGCGATTTTGAGCTTGTTTTTTGAAGAAAAAACATGGGAGTTGCGCAAAACCGATTTTTTTGCCATAATCTTCAATACTCTATACTCAACTCGAAAATTTTTTTCGCATCAAAAATTGAAAATTTTCATAAGGGGTTAGCCTTTGCTAAAAAAATGCAAAAAAAATAAAATGTGAAATTTTAAGTAATTCTGTTTATTTTACGAATCGTCTTCGAATTTCGAACTGCGGAATGCTAGAAAATATTCGAAATTCGAAAAAATGAAGGAGTTACAGCGTAGTTGGCCTTGAAAACGACTTTGAATTTTTACGCCCAAAATAAATTGGTTTTTGCTATGTTTTCCATAGCAACCTTTACAGTATCGCTTCATGTAGCACCTCTACGGAAAGGGATCTTTGTCACGAATCTAACGGTGTCTGAAAATTTGTAAAGTTTGCCAAAATAGGGAAGTTACAGCAATTGCAAACTCAAGTTGGTTTTTTTGAATTTTTGGGATATGAATTATGCGATTTTGATGCAATACACTGAAGATTTCAAGGAAATGGGAAATAGTATTGATTCGTCCGGCACCACTACGGAAAGAGAATTTCTTCACGAATCCAACGGTGTCCTCAGAATGTTGAAGTTCGCAAAACTAACGAAGTTACAGCAATTTGAAACTCACGTAGATTTTTTTTGCGTTTTTTTGATATCAATTATGCGATTTTGAGCTTGTTTTTTGAAGAAAAAACATGGGAGTTGCGCAAAACCGATTTTTTTGCCATAATCTTCAATACTCTATACTCAACTCGAAAATTTTTTTCGCATCAAAAATTGAAAATTTTCATAAGGGGTTAGCCTTTGCTAAAAAAATGCAAAAAAAATAAAATGTGAAATTTTAAGTAATTCTATTTATTTTACGAATCGTCTTCGAATTTCGAACTGCGGAATGCTAGAAAATATTCGAAATTCGAAAAAATGAAGGAGTTGCAGCGTAGTTGGCCTTGAAAACGACTTTGAATTTTTACGCCCAAAATAAATTGGTTTTTGCTATGTTTTCCATAGCAACCTTTACAGTATCGCTTCATGTAGCACCTCTACGGAAAGGGATCTTTGTCACGAATCTAACGGTGTCTGAAAATTTGTAAAGTTTGCCAAAATAGGGAAGTTACAGCAATTGCAAACTCAAGTTGGTTTTTTTGAATTTTTGGGATATGAATTATGCGATTTTGATGCAATACACTGAAGATTTCAAGGAAATGGGAAATAGTATTGATTCGTCCGGCACCACTACGGAAAGAGAATTTCTTCACGAATCCAACGGTGTCCTCAGAATGTTTCCATAGCAACCTTTACAGTATCGCTTCATGTAGCACCTCTACGGAAAGGGATCTTTGTCACGAATCTAACGGTGTCTGAAAATTTGTAAAGTTTGCCAAAATAGGGAAGTTACAGCAATTGCAAACTCAAGTTGGTTTTTTTGAATTTTTGGGATATGAATTATGCGATTTTGATGCAATACACTGAAGATTTCAAGGAAATGGGAAATAGTATTGATTCGTCCGGCACCACTACGGAAAGAGAATTTCTTCACGAATCCAACGGTGTCCTCAGAATGTTGAAGTTCGCAAAACTAACGAAGTTACAGCAATTTGAAACTCACGTAGATTTTTTTTGCGTTTTTTTGATATCAATTATGCGATTTTGAGCTTGTTTTTTGAAGAAAAAACATGGGAGTTGCGCAAAACCGATTTTTTTGCCATAATCTTCAATACTCTATACTCAACTCGAAAATTTTTTTCGCATCAAAAATTGAAAATTTTCATAAAATTTGCTAAAAAAATGCAAAAAAAATAAAATGTGAAATTTTAAGTAATTCTGTTTATTTTACGAATCGTCTTCGAATTTCGAACTGCGGAATGCTAGAAAATATTCGAAATTCGAAAAAATGAAGGAGTTACAGCGTAGTTGGCCTTGAAAACGACTTTGAATTTTTACGCCCAAAATAAATTGGTTTTTGCTATGTTTTCCATAGCAACCTTTACAGTATCGCGTCATGTAGCACCTCTACGGAAAGGGATCTTTGTCACGAATCTAACGGTGTCTGAAAATTTGTAAAGTTTGCCAAAATAGGGAAGTTACAGCAATTGCAAACTCAAGTTGGTTTTTTTGAATTTTTGGGATATGAATTATGCGATTTTGATGCAATACACTGAAGATTTCAAGGAAATGGGAAATAGTATTGATTCGTCCGGCACCACTACGGAAAGAGAATTTCTTCACGAATCCAACGGTGTCCTCAGAATGTTGAAGTTCGCAAAACTAACGAAGTTACAGCAATTTGAAACTCACGTAGATTTTTTTTGCGTTTTTTTGATATCAATTATGCGATTTTGAGCTTGTTTTTTGAAGAAAAAACATGGGAGTTGCGCAAAACCGATTTTTTTGCCATAATCTTCAATACTCTATACTCAACTCGAAAATTTTTTCGCATCAAAAATTGAAAATTTTCATAAGGGGTTAGCCTTTGCTAAAAAAATGCAAAAAAAAATAAAATGTGAAATTTTAAGTAATTCTGTTTATTTTACGAATCGTCTTCGAATTTCGAACTGCGGAATGCTAGAAAATATTCGAAATTCGAAAAAATGAAGGAGTTACAGCGTAGTTGGCCTTGAAAACGACTTTGAATTTTTACGCCCAAAATAAATTGGTTTTTGCTATGTTTTCCATAGCAACCTTTACAGTATCGCTTCATGTAGCACCTCTACGGAAAGGGATCTTTGTCACGAATCTAACGGTGTCTGAAAATTTGTAAAGTTTGCCAAAATAGGGAAGTTACAGCAATTGCAAACTCAAGTTGGTTTTTTTGAATTTTTGGGATATGAATTATGCGATTTTGATGCAATACACTGAAGATTTCAAGGAAATGGGAAATAGTATTGATTCGTCCGGCACCACTACGGAAAGAGAATTTCTTCACGAATCCAACGGTGTCCTCAGAATGTTGAAGTTCGCAAAACTAACGAAGTTACAGCAATTTGAAACTCACGTAGATTTTTTTTGCGTTTTTTTGATATCAATTATGCGATTTTGAGCTTGTTTTTTGAAGAAAAAACATGGGAGTTGCGCAAAACCGATTTTTTTGCCATAATCTTCAATACTCTATACTCAACTCGAAAATTTTTTTCGCATCAAAAATTGAAAATTTTCATAAGGGGTTAGCCTTTGCTAAAAAAATGCAAAAAAAAATAAAATGTGAAATTTTAAGTAATTCTATTTATTTTACGAATCGTCTTCGAATTTCGAACTGCGGAATGCTAGAAAATATTCGAAATTCGAAAAAATGAAGGAGTTACAGCGTAGTTGGCCTTGAAAACGACTTTGAATTTTTACGCCCAAAATAAATTGGTTTTTGCTATGTTTTCCATAGCAACCTTTACAGTATCGCTTCATGTAGCACCTCTACGGAAAGGGATCTTTGTCACGAATCTAACGGTGTCTGAAAATTTGTAAAGTTTGCCAAAATAGGGAAGTTACAGCAATTGCAAACTCAAGTTGGTTTTTTTGAATTTTTGGGATATGAATTATGCGATTTTGATGCAATACACTGAAGATTTCAAGGAAATGGGAAATAATATTGATTCGTCCGGCACCACTACGGAAAGAGAATTTCTTCACGAATCCAACGGTGTCCTCAGAATGTTGAAGTTCGCAAAACTAACGAAGTTACAGCAATTTGAAACTCACGTAGATTTTTTTTGCGTTTTTTTGATATCAATTATGCGATTTTGAGCTTGTTTTTTGAAGAAAAAACATGGGAGTTGCGCAAAACCGATTTTTTTGCCATAATCTTCAATACTCTATACTCAACTCGAAAATTTTTTTCGCATCAAAAATTGAAAATTTTCATAAGGGGTTAGCCTTTGCTAAAAAAATGCAAAAAAATAAAATGTGAAATTTTAAGTAATTCTGTTTATTTTACGAATCGTCTTCGAATTTCGAACTGCGGAATGCTAGAAAATATTCGAAATTCGAAAAAATGAAGGAGTTACAGCGTAGTTGGCCTTGAAAATGACTTTGAATTTTACGCCCAAAATAAATTGGTTTTTGCTATGTTTTCCATAGCAACCTTTACAGTATCGCTTCATGTAGCACCTCTACGGAAAGGGATCTTTGTCACGAATCTAACGGTGTCTGAAAATTTGTAAAGTTTGCCAAAATAGGGAAGTTACAGCAATTGCAAACTCAAGTTGGTTTTTTTGAATTTTTGGGATATGAATTATGCGATTTTGATGCAATACACTGAAGATTTCAAGGAAATGGGAAATAATATTGATTCGTCCGGCACCACTACGGAAAGAGAATTTCTTTACGAATCCAACGGTGTCCTCAGAATGTTGAAGTTCGCAAAACTAACGAAGTTACAGCAATTTGAAACTCACGTAGATTTTTTTTGCGTTTTTTTGATATCAATTATGCGATTTTGAGCTTGTTTTTTGAAGAAAAAACATGGGAGTTGCGCAAAACCGATTTTTTGCCATAATCTTCAATACTCTATACTCAACTCGAAAATTTTTTTCGCATCAAAAATTGAAAATTTTCATAAGGGGTTAGCCTTTGCTAAAAAAATGCAAAAAAAATAAAATGTGAAATTTTAAGTAATTCTGTTTATTTTACGAATCGTCTTCGAATTTCGAACTGCGGAATGCTAGAAAATATTCGAAATTCGAAAAAATGAAGGAGTTACAGCGTAGTTGGCCTTGAAAACGACTTTGAATTTTTACGCCCAAAATAAATTGGTTTTTGCTATGTTTTCCATAGCAACCTTTACAGTATCGCTTCATGTAGCACCTCTACGGAAAGGGATCTTTGTCACGAATCTAACGGTGTCTGAAAATTTGTAAAGTTTGCCAAAATAGGGAAGTTACAGCAATTGCAAACTCAAGTTGGTTTTTTTGAATTTTTGGGATATGAATTATGCGATTTTGATGCAATACACTGAAGATTTCAAGGAAATGGGAAATAATATTGATTCGTCCGGCACCACTACGGAAAGAGAATTTCTTCACGAATCCAACGGTGTCCTCAGAATGTTGAAGTTCGCAAAACTAACGAAGTTACAGCAATTTGAAACTCACGTAGATTTTTTTTGCGTTTTTTTGATATCAATTATGCGATTTTGAGCTTGTTTTTTGAAGAAAAAACATGGGAGTTGCGCAAAACCGATTTTTTTGCCATAATCTTCAATACTCTATACTCAACTCGAAAATTTTTTTCGCATCAAAAATTGAAAATTTTCATAAGGGGTTAGCCTTTGCTAAAAAAATGCAAAAAAAATAAAATGTGAAATTTTAAGTAATTCTGTTTATTTACGAATCGTCTTCGAATTTCGAACTGCGGAATGCTAGAAAATATTCGAAATTCGAAAAAATGAAGGAGTTACAGCGTAGTTGGCCTTGAAAACGACTTTGAATTTTTACGCCCAAAATAAATTGGTTTTTGCTATGTTTTCCATAGCAACCTTTACAGTATCGCTTCATGTAGCACCTCTACGGAAAGGGATCTTTGTCACGAATCTAACGGTGTCTGAAAATTTGTAAAGTTTGCCAAAATAGGGAAGTTACAGCAATTGCAAACTCAAGTTGGTTTTTTTGAATTTTTGGGATATGAATTATGCGATTTTGATGCAATACACTGAAGATTTCAAGGAAATGGGAAATAGTATTGATTCGTCCGGCACCACTACGGAAAGAGAATTTCTTCACGAATCCAACGGTGTCCTCAGAATGTTGAAGTTCGCAAAACTAACGAAGTTACAGCAATTTGAAACTCACGTAGATTTTTTTTGCGTTTTTTTGATATCAATTATGCGATTTTGAGCTTGTTTTTTGAAGAAAAAACATGGGAGTTGCGCAAAACCGATTTTTTTGCCATAATCTTCAATACTCTATACTCAACTCGAAAATTTTTTTCGCATCAAAAATTGAAAATTTTCATAAGGGGTTAGCCTTTGCTAAAAAAATGCAAAAAAAAATAAAATGTGAAATTTTAAGTAATTCTATTTATTTTACGAATCGTCTTCGAATTTCGAACTGCGGAATGCTAGAAAATATTCGAAATTCGAAAAAATGAAGGAGTTACAGCGTAGTTGGCCTTGAAAACGACTTTGAATTTTTACGCCCAAAATAAATTGGTTTTTGCTATGTTTTCCATAGCAACCTTTACAGTATCGCTTCATGTAGCACCTCTACGGAAAGGGATCTTTGTCACGAATCTAACGGTGTCTGAAAATTTGTAAAGTTTGCCAAAATAGGGAAGTTACAGCAATTGCAAACTCAAGTTGGTTTTTTTGAATTTTTGGGATATGAATTATGCGATTTTGATGCAATACACTGAAGATTTCAAGGAAATGGGAAATAATATTGATTCGTCCGGCACCACTACGGAAAGAGAATTTCTTCACGAATCCAACGGTGTCCTCAGAATGTTGAAGTTCGCAAAACTAACGAAGTTACAGCAATTTGAAACTCACGTAGATTTTTTTTGCGTTTTTTTGATATCAATTATGCGATTTTGAGCTTGTTTTTTGAAGAAAAAACATGGGAGTTGCGCAAAACCGATTTTTTTGCCATAATCTTCAATACTCTATACTCAACTCGAAAATTTTTTTCGCATCAAAAATTGAAAATTTTCATAAGGGGTTAGCCTTTGCTAAAAAAATGCAAAAAAAATAAAATGTGAAATTTTAAGTAATTCTGTTTATTTTACGAATCGTCTTCGAATTTCGAACTGCGGAATGCTAGAAAATATTCGAAATTCGAAAAAATGAAGGAGTTACAGCGTAGTTGGCCTTGAAAATGACTTTGAATTTTTACGCCCAAAATAAATTGGTTTTTGCTATGTTTTCCATAGCAACCTTTACAGTATCGCTTCATGTAGCACCTCTACGGAAAGGGATCTTTGTCACGAATCTAACGGTGTCTGAAAATTTGTAAAGTTTGCCAAAATAGGGAAGTTACAGCAATTGCAAACTCAAGTTGGTTTTTTTGAATTTTTGGGATATGAATTATGCGATTTTGATGCAATACACTGAAGATTTCAAGGAAATGGGAAATAATATTGATTCGTCCGGCACCACTACGGAAAGAGAATTTCTTTACGAATCCAACGGTGTCCTCAGAATGTTGAAGTTCGCAAAACTAACGAAGTTACAGCAATTTGAAACTCACGTAGATTTTTTTTGCGTTTTTTTGATATCAATTATGCGATTTTGAGCTTGTTTTTTGAAGAAAAAACATGGGAGTTGCGCAAAACCGATTTTTTTGCCATAATCTTCAATACTCTATACTCAACTCGAAAATTTTTTTCGCATCAAAAATTGAAAATTTTCGTAAGGGGTTAGCCTTTGCTAAAAAAATGCAAAAAAAATAAAATGTGAAATTTTAAGTAATTCTGTTTATTTTACGAATCGTCTTCGAATTTCGAACTGCGGAATGCTAGAAAATATTCGAAATTCGAAAAAATGAAGGAGTTACAGCGTAGTTGGCCTTGAAAACGACTTTGAATTTTTACGCCCAAAATAAATTGGTTTTTGCTATGTTTTCCATAGCAACCTTTACAGTATCGCTTCATGTAGCACCTCTACGGAAAGGGATCTTTGTCACGAATCTAACGGTGTCTGAAAATTTGTAAAGTTTGCCAAAATAGGGAAGTTACAGCAATTGCAAACTCAAGTTGGTTTTTTTGAATTTTTGGGATATGAATTATGCGATTTTGATGCAATACACTGAAGATTTCAAGGAAATGGGAAATAGTATTGATTCGTCCGGCACCACTACGGAAAGAGAATTTCTTCACGAATCCAACGGTGTCCTCAGAATGTTGAAGTTCGCAAAACTAACGAAGTTACAGCAATTTGAAACTCACGTAGATTTTTTTTGCGTTTTTTTGATATCAATTATGCGATTTTGAGCTTGTTTTTTGAAGAAAAAACATGGGAGTTGCGCAAAACCGATTTTTTTGCCATAATCTTCAATACTCTATACTCAACTCGAAAATTTTTTTCGCATCAAAAATTGAAAATTTTCATAAGGGGTTAGCCTTTGCTAAAAAAATGCAAAAAAAATAAAATGTGAAATTTTAAGTAATTCTATTTATTTTACGAATCGTCTTCGAATTTCGAACTGCGGAATGCTAGAAAATATTCGAAATTCGAAAAAATGAAGGAGTTACAGCGTAGTTGGCCTTGAAAACGACTTTGAATTTTTACGCCCAAAATAAATTGGTTTTTGCTATGTTTTCCATAGCAACCTTTACAGTATCGCTTCATGTAGCACCTCTACGGAAAGGGATCTTTGTCACGAATCTAACGGTGTCTGAAAATTTGTAAAGTTTGCCAAAATAGGGAAGTTACAGCAATTGCAAACTCAAGTTGTTTTTTTTTAAATTTTTGGGATATGAATTATGCGATTTTGATGCAATACACTGAAGATTTCAAGGAAATGGGAAATAATATTGATTCGTCCGGCACCACTACGGAAAGAGAATTTCTTCACGAATCCAACGGTGTCCTCAGAATGTTGAAGTTCGCAAAACTAACGAAGTTACAGCAATTTGAAACTCACGTAGATTTTTTTTGCGTTTTTTTGATATCAATTATGCGATTTTGAGCTTGTTTTTTGAAGAAAAAACATGGGAGTTGCGCAAAACCGATTTTTTTGCCATAATCTTCAATACTCTATACTCAACTCGAAAATTTTTTTCGCATCAAAAATTGAAAATTTTCGTAAGGGGTTAGCCTTTGCTAAAAAAATGCAAAAAAAATAAAATGTGAAATTTTAAGTAATTCTGTTTATTTTACGAATCGTCTTCGAATTTCGAACTGCGGAATGCTAGAAAATATTCGAAATTCGAAAAAATGAAGGAGTTACAGCGTAGTTGGCCTTGAAAACGACTTTGAATTTTTACGCCCAAAATAAATTGGTTTTTGCTATGTTTTCCATAGCAACCTTTACAGTATCGCTTCATGTAGCACCTCTACGGAAAGGGATCTTTGTCACGAATCTAACGGTGTCTGAAAATTTGTAAAGTTTGCCAAAATAGGGAAGTTACAGCAATTGCAAACTCAAGTTGGTTTTTTTGAATTTTTGGGATATGAATTATGCGATTTTGATGCAATACACTGAAGATTTCAAGGAAATGGGAAATAGTATTGATTCGTCCGGCACCACTACGGAAAGAGAATTTCTTCACGAATCCAACGGTGTCCTCAGAATGTTGAAGTTCGCAAAACTAACGAAGTTACAGCAATTTGAAACTCACGTAGATTTTTTTTGCGTTTTTTTGATATCAATTATGCGATTTTGAGCTTGTTTTTTGAAGAAAAAACATGGGAGTTGCGCAAAACCGATTTTTTTGCCATAATCTTCAATACTCTATACTCAACTCGAAAATTTTTTTCGCATCAAAAATTGAAAATTTTCATAAGGGGTTAGCCTTTGCTAAAAAAATGCAAAAAAAATAAAATGTGAAATTTTAAGTAATTCTATTTATTTTACGAATCGTCTTCGAATTTCGAACTGCGGAATGCTAGAAAATATTCGAAATTCGAAAAAATGAAGGAGTTACAGCGTAGTTGGCCTTGAAAACGACTTTGAATTTTTACGCCCAAAATAAATTGGTTTTTGCTATGTTTTCCATAGCAACCTTTACAGTATCGCTTCATGTAGCACCTCTACGGAAAGGGATCTTTGTCACGAATCTAACGGTGTCTGAAAATTTGTAAAGTTTGCCAAAATAGGGAAGTTACAGCAATTGCAAACTCAAGTTGGTTTTTTTTAAATTTTTGGGATATGAATTATGCGATTTTGATGCAATACACTGAAGATTTCAAGGAAATGGGAAATAATATTGATTCGTCCGGCACCACTACGGAAAGAGAATTTCTTCACGAATCCAACGGTGTCCTCAGAATGTTGAAGTTCGCAAAACTAACGAAGTTACAGCAATTTGAAACTCACGTAGATTTTTTTTGCGTTTTTTTGATATCAATTATGCGATTTTGAGCTTGTTTTTTGAAGAAAAAACATGGGAGTTGCGCAAAACCGATTTTTTTGCCATAATCTTCAATACTCTATACTCAACTCGAAAATTTTTTTCGCATCAAAAATTGAAAATTTTCATAAGGGGTTAGCCTTTGCTAAAAAAATGCAAAAAAAATAAAATGTGAAATTTTAAGTAATTCTGTTTATTTTACGAATCGTCTTCGAATTTCGAACTGCGGAATGCTAGAAAATATTCGAAATTCGAAAAAATGAAGGAGTTACAGCGTAGTTGGCCTTGAAAACGACTTTGAATTTTTACGCCCAAAATAAATTGGTTTTTGCTATGTTTTCCATAGCAACCTTTACAGTATCGCTTCATGTAGCACCTCTACGGAAAGGGATCTTTGTCACGAATCTAACGGTGTCTGAAAATTTGTAAAGTTTGCCAAAATAGGGAAGTTACAGCAATTGCAAACTCAAGTTGGTTTTTTTGAATTTTTGGGATATGAATTATGCGATTTTGATGCAATACACTGAAGATTTCAAGGAAATGGGAAATAGTATTGATTCGTCCGGCACCACTACGGAAAGAGAATTTCTTCACGAATCCAACGGTGTCCTCAGAATGTTGAAGTTCGCAAAACTAACGAAGTTACAGCAATTTGAAACTCACGTAGATTTTTTTTGCGTTTTTTTGATATCAATTATGCGATTTTGAGCTTGTTTTTTGAAGAAAAAACATGGGAGTTGCGCAAAACCGATTTTTTTGCCATAATCTTCAATACTCTATACTCAACTCGAAAATTTTTTTCGCATCAAAAATTGAAAATTTTCATAAGGGGTTAGCCTTTGCTAAAAAAATGCAAAAAAAATAAAATGTGAAATTTTAAGTAATTCTGTTTATTTTACGAATCGTCTTCGAATTTCGAACTGCGGAATGCTAGAAAATATTCGAAATTCGAAAAAATGAAGGAGTTACAGCGTAGTTGGCCTTGAAAACGACTTTGAATTTTTACGCCCAAAATAAATTGGTTTTTGCTATGTTTTCCATAGCAACCTTTACAGTATCGCTTCATGTAGCACCTCTACGGAAAGGGATCTTTGTCACGAATCTAACGGTGTCTGAAAATTTGTAAAGTTTGCCAAAATAGGGAAGTTACAGCAATTGCAAACTCAAGTTGGTTTTTTTGAATTTTTGGGATATGAATTATGCGATTTTGATGCAATACACTGAAGATTTCAAGGAAATGGGAAATAGTATTGATTCGTCCGGCACCACTACGGAAAGAGAATTTCTTCACGAATCCAACGGTGTCCTCAGAATGTAGAAGTTCGCAAAACTAACGAAGTTACAGCAATTTGAAACTCACGTAGATTTTTTTTGCGTTTTTTTGATATCAATTATGCGATTTTGAGCTTGTTTTTTGAAGAAAAAACATGGGAGTTGCGCAAAACCGATTTTTTTGCCATAATCTTCAATACTCTATACTCAACTCGAAAATTTTTTTCGCATCAAAAATTGAAAATTTTCATAAGGGGTTAGCCTTTGCTAAAAAAATGCAAAAAAAATAAAATGTGAAATTTTAAGTAATTCTGTTTATTTTACGAATCGTCTTCGAATTTCGAACTGCGGAATGCTAGAAAATATTCGAAATTCGAAAAAATGAAGGAGTTACAGCGTAGTTGGCCTTGAAAACGACTTTGAATTTTTACGCCCAAAATAAATTGGTTTTTGCTATGTTTTCCATAGCAACCTTTACAGTATCGCTTCATGTAGCACCTCTACGGAAAGGGATCTTTGTCACGAATCTAACGGTGTCTGAAAATTTGTAAAGTTTGCCAAAATAGGGAAGTTACAGCAATTGCAAACTCAAGTTGGTTTTTTTGAATTTTTGGGATATGAATTATGCGATTTTGATGCAATACACTGAAGATTTCAAGGAAATGGGAAATAGTATTGATTCGTCCGGCACCACTACGGAAAGAGAATTTCTTCACGAATCCAACGGTGTCCTCAGAATGTTGAAGTTCGCAAAACTAACGAAGTTACAGCAATTTGAAACTCACGTAGATTTTTTTTGCGTTTTTTTGATATCAATTATGCGATTTTGAGCTTGTTTTTTGAAGAAAAAACATGGGAGTTGCGCAAAACCGATTTTTTTGCCATAATCTTCAATACTCTATACTCAACTCGAAAATTTTTTTCGCATCAAAAATTGAAAATTTTCATAAGGGGTTAGCCTTTGCTAAAAAAGTGCAAAAAAAATAAAATGTGAAATTTTAAGTAATTCTGTTTATTTTACGAATCGTCTTCGAATTTCGAACTGCGGAATGCTAGAAAATATTCGAAATTCGAAAAAATGAAGGAGTTACAGCGTAGTTGGCCTTGAAAACGACTTTGAATTTTTACGCCCAAAATAAATTGGTTTTTGCTATGTTTTCCATAGCAACCTTTACAGTATCGCTTCATGTAGCACCTCTACGGAAAGGGATCTTTGTCACGAATCTAACGGTGTCTGAAAATTTGTAAAGTTTGCCAAAATAGGGAAGTTACAGCAATTGCAAACTCAAGTTGGTTTTTTTGAATTTTTGGGATATGAATTATGCGATTTTGATGCAATACACTGAAGATTTCAAGGAAATGGGAAATAGTATTGATTCGTCCGGCACCACTACGGAAAGAGAATTTCTTCACGAATCCAACGGTGTCCTCAGAATGTTGAAGTTCGCAAAACTAACGAAGTTACAGCAATTTGAAACTCACGTAGATTTTTTTTGCGTTTTTTTGATATCAATTATGCGATTTTGAGCTTGTTTTTTGAAGAAAAAACATGGGAGTTGCGCAAAACCGATTTTTTTGCCATAATCTTCAATACTCTATACTCAACTCGAAAATTTTTTTCGCATCAAAAATTGAAAATTTTCATAAGGGGTTAGCCTTTGCTAAAAAAATGCAAAAAAAATAAAATGTGAAATTTTAAGTAATTCTGTTTATTTTACGAATCGTCTTCGAATTTCGAACTGCGGAATGCTAGAAAATATTCGAAATTCGAAAAAATGAAGGAGTTACAGCGTAGTTGGCCTTGAAAACGACTTTGAATTTTTACGCCCAAAATAAATTGGTTTTTGCTATGTTTTCCATAGCAACCTTTACAGTATCGCTTCATGTAGCACCTCTACGGAAAGGGATCTTTGTCACGAGTCTAACGGTGTCTGAAAATTTGTAAAGTTTGCCAAAATAGGGAAGTTACAGCAATTGCAAACTCAAGTTGGTTTTTTTGAATTTTTGGGATATGAATTATGCGATTTTGATGCAATACACTGAAGATTTCAAGGAAATGGGAAATAGTATTGATTCGTCCGGCACCACTACGGAAAGAGAATTTCTTCACGAATCCAACGGTGTCCTCAGAATGTTGAAGTTCGCAAAACTAACGAAGTTACAGCAATTTGAAACTCACGTAGATTTTTTTTGCGTTTTTTTGATATCAATTATGCGATTTTGAGCTTGTTTTTTGAAGAAAAAACATGGGAGTTGCGCAAAACCGATTTTTTTGCCATAATCTTCAATACTCTATACTCAACTCGAAAATTTTTTTCGCATCAAAAATTGAAAATTTTCATAAGGGGTTAGCCTTTGCTAAAAAAATGCAAAAAAAATAAAATGTGAAATTTTAAGTAATTCTGTTTATTTTACGAATCGTCTTCGAATTTCGAACTGCGGAATGCTAGAAAATATTCGAAATTCGAAAAAATGAAGGAGTTACAGCGTAGTTGGCCTTGAAAACGACTTTGAATTTTTACGCCCAAAATAAATTGGTTTTTGCTATGTTTTCCATAGCAACCTTTACAGTATCGCTTCATGTAGCACCTCTACGGAAAGGGATCTTTGTCACGAATCTAACGGTGTCTGAAAATTTGTAAAGTTTGCCAAAATAGGGAAGTTACAGCAATTGCAAACTCAAGTTGGTTTTTTTGAATTTTTGGGATATGAATTATGCGATTTTGATGCAATACACTGAAGATTTCAAGGAAATGGGAAATAGTATTGATTCGTCCGGCACCACTACGGAAAGAGAATTTCTTCACGAATCCAACGGTGTCCTCAGAATGTTGAAGTTCGCAAAACTAACGAAGTTACAGCAATTTGAAACTCACGTAGATTTTTTTTGCGTTTTTTTGATATCAATTATGCGATTTTGAGCTTGTTTTTTGAAGAAAAAACATGGGAGTTGCGCAAAACCGATTTTTTTGCCATAATCTTCAATACTCTATACTCAACTCGAAAATTTTTTTCGCATCAAAAATTGAAAATTTTCATAAGGGGTTAGCCTTTGCTAAAAAAATGCAAAAAAAATAAAATGTGAAATTTTAAGTAATTCTGTTTATTTTACGAATCGTCTTCGAATTTCGAACTGCGGAATGCTAGAAAATATTCGAAATTCGAAAAAATGAAGGAGTTACAGCGTAGTTGGCCTTGAAAACGACTTTGAATTTTTACGCCCAAAATAAATTGGTTTTTGCTATGTTTTCCATAGCAACCTTTACAGTATCGCTTCATGTAGCACCTCTACGGAAAGGGATCTTTGTCACGAATCTAACGGTGTCTGAAAATTTGTAAAGTTTGCCAAAATAGGGAAGTTACAGCAATTGCAAACTCAAGTTGGTTTTTTTGAATTTTTGGGATATGAATTATGCGATTTTGATGCAATACACTGAAGATTTCAAGGAAATGGGAAATAGTATTGATTCGTCCGGCACCACTACGGAAAGAGAATTTCTTCACGAATCCAACGGTGTCCTCAGAATGTTGAAGTTCGCAAAACTAACGAAGTTACAGCAATTTGAAACTCACGTAGATTTTTTTTGCGTTTTTTTGATATCAATTATGCGATTTTGAGCTTGTTTTTTGAAGAAAAAACATGGGAGTTGCGCAAAACCGATTTTTTTGCCATAATCTTCAATACTCTATACTCAACTCGAAAATTTTTTTCGCATCAAAAATTGAAAATTTTCATAAGGGGTTAGCCTTTGCTAAAAAAATGCAAAAAAAATAAAATGTGAAATTTTAAGTAATTCTGTTTATTTTACGAATCGTCTTCGAATTTCGAACTGCGGAATGCTAGAAAATATTCGAAATTCGAAAAAATGAAGGAGTTACAGCGTAGTTGGCCTTGAAAACGACTTTGAATTTTTACGCCCAAAATAAATTGGTTTTTGCTATGTTTTCCATAGCAACCTTTACAGTATCGCTTCATGTAGCACCTCTACGGAAAGGGATCTTTGTCACGAATCTAACGGTGTCTGAAAATTTGTAAAGTTTGCCAAAATAGGGAAGTTACAGCAATTGCAAACTCAAGTTGGTTTTTTTGAATTTTTGGGATATGAATTATGCGATTTTGATGCAATACACTGAAGATTTCAAGGAAATGGGAAATAGTATTGATTCGTCCGGCACCACTACGGAAAGAGAATTTCTTCACGAATCCAACGGTGTCCTCAGAATGTTGAAGTTCGCAAAACTAACGAAGTTACAGCAATTTGAAACTCACGTAGATTTTTTTTGCGTTTTTTTGATATCAATTATGCGATTTTGAGCTTGTTTTTTGAAGAAAAAACATGGGAGTTGCGCAAAACCGATTTTTTTGCCATAATCTTCAATACTCTATACTCAACTCGAAAATTTTTTTCGCATCAAAAATTGAAAATTTTCATAAGGGGTTAGCCTTTGCTAAAAAAATGCAAAAAAAATAAAATGTGAAATTTTAAGTAATTCTGTTTATTTTACGAATCGTCTTCGAATTTCGAACTGCGGAATGCTAGAAAATATTCGAAATTCGAAAAAATGAAGGAGTTACAGCGTAGTTGGCCTTGAAAACGACTTTGAATTTTTACGCCCAAAATAAATTGGTTTTTGCTATGTTTTCCATAGCAACCTTTACAGTATCGCTTCATGTAGCACCTCTACGGAAAGGGATCTTTGTCACGAATCTAACGGTGTCTGAAAATTTGTAAAGTTTGCCAAAATAGGGAAGTTACAGCAATTGCAAACTCAAGTTGGTTTTTTTGAATTTTTGGGATATGAATTATGCGATTTTGATGCAATACACTGAAGATTTCAAGGAAATGGGAAATAGTATTGATTCGTCCGGCACCACTACGGAAAGAGAATTTCTTCACGAATCCAACGGTGTCCTCAGAATGTTGAAGTTCGCAAAACTAACGAAGTTACAGCAATTTGAAACTCACGTAGATTTTTTTTGCGTTTTTTTGATATCAATTATGCGATTTTGAGCTTGTTTTTTGAAGAAAAAACATGGGAGTTGCGCAAAACCGATTTTTTTGCCATAATCTTCAATACTCTATACTCAACTCGAAAATTTTTTTCGCATCAAAAATTGAAAATTTTCATAAGGGGTTAGCCTTTGCTAAAAAAATGCAAAAAAAATAAAATGTGAAATTTTAAGTAATTCTGTTTATTTTACGAATCGTCTTCGAATTTCGAACTGCGGAATGCTAGAAAATATTCGAAATTCGAAAAAATGAAGGAGTTACAGCGTAGTTGGCCTTGAAAACGACTTTGAATTTTTACGCCCAAAATAAATTGGTTTTTGCTATGTTTTCCATAGCAACCTTTACAGTATCGCTTCATGTAGCACCTCTACGGAAAGGGATCTTTGTCACGAATCTAACGGTGTCTGAAAATTTGTAAAGTTTGCCAAAATAGGGAAGTTACAGCAATTGCAAACTCAAGTTGGTTTTTTTGAATTTTTGGGATATGAATTATGCGATTTTGATGCAATACACTGAAGATTTCAAGGAAATGGGAAATATTATTGATTCGTCCGGCAGCACTACGGAAAGAGAATTTCTTCACGAATCCAACGGTGTCCTCAGAATGTTGAAGTTCGCAAAACTAACGAAGTTACAGCAATTTGAAACTCACGTAGATTTTTTTTGCGTTTTTTTGATATCAATTATGCGATTTTGAGCTTGTTTTTTGAAGAAAAAACATGGGAGTTGCGCAAAACCGATTTTTTTGCCATAATCTTCAATACTCTATACTCAACTCGAAAATTTTTTTCGCATCAAAAATTGAAAATTTTCATAAGGGGTTAGCCTTTGCTAAAAAAATGCAAAAAAAATAAAATGTGAAATTTTAAGTAATTCTGTTTATTTTACGAATCGTCTTCGAATTTCGAACTGCGGAATGCTAGAAAATATTCGAAATTCGAAAAAATGAAGGAGTTACAGCGTAGTTGGCCTTGAAAACGACTTTGAATTTTTACGCCCAAAATAAATTGGTTTTTGCTATGTTTTCCATAGCAACCTTTACAGTATCGCTTCATGTAGCACCTCTACGGAAAGGGATCTTTGTCACGAATCTAACGGTGTCTGAAAATTTGTAAAGTTTGCCAAAATAGGGAAGTTACAGCAATTGCAAACTCAAGTTGGTTTTTTTGAATTTTTGGGATATGAATTATGCGATTTTGATGCAATACACTGAAGATTTCAAGGAAATGGGAAATAGTATTGATTCGTCCGGCACCACTACGGAAAGAGAATTTCTTCACGAATCCAACGGTGTCCTCAGAATGTTGAAGTTCGCAAACTAACGAAGTTACAGCAATTTGAAACTCACGTAGATTTTTTTTGCGTTTTTTTGATATCAATTATGCGATTTTGAGCTTGTTTTTTGAAGAAAAAACATGGGAGTTGCGCAAAACCGATTTTTTTGCCATAATCTTCAATACTCTATACTCAACTCGAAAATTTTTTTCGCATCAAAAATTGAAAATTTTCATAAGGAAACTCACGTAGATTTTTTTTGCGTTTTTTTGATATCAATTATGCGATTTTGAGCTTGTTTTTTGAAGAAAAAACATGGGAGTTGCGCAAAACCGATTTTTTTGCCATAATCTTCAATACTCTATACTCAACTCGAAAATTTTTTTCGCATCAAAAATTGAAAATTTTCATAAGGGGTTAGCCTTTGCTAAAAAAATGCAAAAAAAATAAAATGTGAAATTTTAAGTAATTCTGTTTATTTTACGAATCGTCTTCGAATTTCGAACTGCGGAATGCTAGAAAATATTCGAAATTCGAAAAAATGAAGGAGTTACAGCGTAGTTGGCCTTGAAAACGACTTTGAATTTTTACGCCCAAAATAAATTGGTTTTTGCTATGTTTTCCATAGCAACCTTTACAGTATCGCTTCATGTAGCACCTCTACGGAAAGGGATCTTTGTCACGAATCTAACGGTGTCTGAAAATTTGTAAAGTTTGCCAAAATAGGGAAGTTACAGCAATTGCAAACTCAAGTTGGTTTTTTTGAATTTTTGGATATGAATTATGCGATTTTGATGCAATACACTGAAGATTTCAAGGAAATGGGAAATAATATTGATTCGTCCGGCACCACTACGGAAAGAGAATTTCTTCACGAATCCAACGGTGTCCTCAGAATGTTGAAGTTCGCAAAACTAACGAAGTTACAGCAATTTGAAACTCACGTAGATTTTTTTTTGCGTTTTTTTGATATCAATTATGCGATTTTGAGCTTGTTTTTTGAAGAAAAAACATGGGAGTTGCGCAAAACCGATTTTTTTTGCCATAATCTTCAATACTCTATACTCAACTCGAAAATTTTTTTCGCATCAAAAATTGAAAATTTTCATAAGGGGTTAGCCTTTGCTAAAAAAATGCAAAAAAAATAAAATGTGAAATTTTAAGTAATTCTGTTTATTTTACGAATCGTCTTCGAATTTCGAACTGCGGAATGCTAGAAAATATTCGAAATTCGAAAAAATGAAGGAGTTACAGCGTAGTTGGCCTTGAAAACGACTTTGAATTTTTACGCCCAAAATAAATTGGTTTTTGCTATGTTTTCCATAGCAACCTTTACAGTATCGCTTCATGTAGCACCTCTACGGAAAGGGATCTTTGTCACGAATCTAACGGTGTCTGAAAATTTGTAAAGTTTGCCAAAATAGGGAAGTTACAGCAATTGCAAACTCAAGTTGGTTTTTTGAATTTTTGGGATATGAATTATGCGATTTTGATGCAATACACTGAAGATTTCAAGGAAATGGGAAATAGTATTGATTCGTCCGGCACCACTACGGAAAGAGAATTTCTTCACGAATCCAACGGTGTCCTCAGAATGTTGAAGTTCGCAAAACTAACGAAGTTACAGCAATTTGAAACTCACGTAGATTTTTTTTTGCGTTTTTTTGATATCAATTATGCGATTTTGAGCTTGTTTTTTGAAGAAAAAACATGGGAGTTGCGCAAAACCGATTTTTTTGCCATAATCTTCAATACTCTATACTCAACTCGAAAATTTTTTTCGCATCAAAAATTGAAAATTTTCATAAGGGGTTAGCCTTTGCTAAAAAAATGCAAAAAAAATAAAATGTGAAATTTTAAGTAATTCTGTTTATTTTACGAATCGTCTTCGAATTTCGAACTGCGGAATGCTAGAAAATATTCGAAATTCGAAAAAATGAAGGAGTTACAGCGTAGTTGGCCTTGAAAACGACTTTGAATTTTTACGCCCAAAATAAATTGGTTTTTGCTATGTTTTCCATAGCAACCTTTACAGTATCGCTTCATGTAGCACCTCTACGGAAAGGGATCTTTGTCACGAATCTAACGGTGTCTGAAAATTTGTAAAGTTTGCCAAAATAGGGAAGTTACAGCAATTGCAAACTCAAGTTGGTTTTTTTGAATTTTTGGGATATGAATTATGCGATTTTGATGCAATACACTGAAGATTTCAAGGAAATGGGAAATAGTATTGATTCGTCCGGCACCACTACGGAAAGAGAATTTCTTCACGAATCCAACGGTGTCCTCAGAATGTTGAAGTTCGCAAAACTAACGAAGTTACAGCAATTTGAAACTCACGTAGATTTTTTTTGCGTTTTTTTGATATCAATTATGCGATTTTGAGCTTGTTTTTTGAAGAAAAAACATGGGAGTTGCGCAAAACCGATTTTTTTGCCATAATCTTCAATACTCTATACTCAACTCGAAAATTTTTTTCGCATCAAAAATTGAAAATTTTCATAAGGGGTTAGCCTTTGCTAAAAAAATGCAAAAAAAATAAAATGTGAAATTTTAAGTAATTCTGTTTATTTTACGAATCGTCTTCGAATTTCGAACTGCGGAATGCTAGAAAATATTCGAAATTCGAAAAAATGAAGGAGTTACAGCGTAGTTGGCCTTGAAAACGACTTTGAATTTTTACGCCCAAAATAAATTGGTTTTTGCTATGTTTTCCATAGCAACCTTTACAGTATCGCTTCATGTAGCACCTCTACGGAAAGGGATCTTTGTCACGAATCTAACGGTGTCTGAAAATTTGTAAAGTTTGCCAAAATAGGGAAGTTACAGCAATTGCAAACTCAAGTTGGTTTTTTTGAATTTTTGGGATATGAATTATGCGATTTTGATGCAATACACTGAAGATTTCAAGGAAATGGGAAATAGTATTGATTCGTCCGGCACCACTACGGAAAGAGAATTTCTTCACGAATCCAACGGTGTCCTCAGAATGTTGAAGTTCGCAAAACTAACGAAGTTACAGCAATTTGAAACTCACGTAGATTTTTTTTGCGTTTTTTTGATATCAATTATGCGATTTTGAGCTTGTTTTTTGAAGAAAAAACATGGGAGTTGCGCAAAACCGATTTTTTTGCCATAATCTTCAATACTCTATACTCAACTCGAAAATTTTTTTCGCATCAAAAATTGAAAATTTTCATAAGGGGTTAGCCTTTGCTAAAAAAATGCAAAAAAAATAAAATGTGAAATTTTAAGTAATTCTGTTTATTTTACGAATCGTCTTCGAATTTCGAACTGCGGAATGCTAGAAAATATTCGAAATTCGAAAAAATGAAGGAGTTACAGCGTAGTTGGCCTTGAAAACGACTTTGAATTTTTACGCCCAAAATAAATTGGTTTTTGCTATGTTTTCCATAGCAACCTTTACAGTATCGCTTCATGTAGCACCTCTACGGAAAGGGATCTTTGTCACGAATCTAACGGTGTCTGAAAATTTGTAAAGTTTGCCAAAATAGGGAAGTTACAGCAATTGCAAACTCAAGTTGGTTTTTTTGAATTTTTGGGATATGAATTATGCGATTTTGATGCAATACACTGAAGATTTCAAGGAAATGGGAAATAATATTGATTCGTCCGGCACCACTACGGAAAGAGAATTTCTTCACGAATCCAACGGTGTCCTCAGAATGTTGAAGTTCGCAAAACTAACGAAGTTACAGCAATTTGAAACTCACGTAGATTTTTTTTGCGTTTTTTTGATATCAATTATGCGATTTTGAGCTTGTTTTTTGAAGAAAAAACATGGGAGTTGCGCAAAACCGATTTTTTTGCCATAATCTTCAATACTCTATACTCAACTCGAAAATTTTTTTCGCATCAAAAATTGAAAATTTTCATAAGGGGTTAGCCTTTGCTAAAAAAATGCAAAAAAAATAAAATGTGAAATTTTAAGTAATTCTGTTTATTTTACGAATCGTCTTCGAATTTCGAACTGCGGAATGCTAGAAAATATTCGAAATTCGAAAAAATGAAGGAGTTACAGCGTAGTTGGCCTTGAAAACGACTTTGAATTTTTACGCCCAAAATAAATTGGTTTTTGCTATGTTTTCCATAGCAACCTTTACAGTATCGCTTCATGTAGCACCTCTACGGAAAGGGATCTTTGTCACGAATCTAACGGTGTCTGAAAATTTGTAAAGTTTGCCAAAATAGGGAAGTTACAGCAATTGCAAACTCAAGTTGGTTTTTTTGAATTTTTGGGATATGAATTATGCGATTTTGATGCAATACACTGAAGATTTCAAGGAAATGGGAAATAGTATTGATTCGTCCGGCACCACTACGGAAAGAGAATTTCTTCACGAATCCAACGGTGTCCTCAGAATGTTGAAGTTCGCAAAACTAACGAAGTTACAGCAATTTGAAACTCACGTAGATTTTTTTTGCGTTTTTTTGATATCAATTATGCGATTTTGAGCTTGTTTTTTGAAGAAAAAACATGGGAGTTGCGCAAAACCGATTTTTTTGCCATAATCTTCAATACTCTATACTCAACTCGAAAATTTTTTTCGCATCAAAAATTGAAAATTTTCATAAGGGGTTAGCCTTTGCTAAAAAAATGCAAAAAAAATAAAATGTGAAATTTTAAGTAATTCTGTTTATTTTACGAATCGTCTTCGAATTTCGAACTGCGGAATGCTAGAAAATATTCGAAATTCGAAAAAATGAAGGAGTTACAGCGTAGTTGGCCTTGAAAACGACTTTGAATTTTTACGCCCAAAATAAATTGGTTTTTGCTATGTTTTCCATAGCAACCTTTACAGTATCGCTTCATGTAGCACCTCTACGGAAAGGGATTTTGTCACGAATCTAACGGTGTCTGAAAATTTGTAAAGTTTGCCAAAATAGGGAAGTTACAGCAATTGCAAACTCAAGTTGGTTTTTTTGAATTTTTGGGATATGAATTATGCGATTTTGATGCAATACACTGAAGATTTCAAGGAAATGGGAAATAATATTGATTCGTCCGGCACCACTACGGAAAGAGAATTTCTTCACGAATCCAACGGTGTCCTCAGAATGTTGAAGTTCGCAAAACTAACGAAGTTACAGCAATTTGAAACTCACGTAGATTTTTTTTGCGTTTTTTTGATATCAATTATGCGATTTTGAGCTTGTTTTTTGAAGAAAAAACATGGGAGTTGCGCAAAACCGATTTTTTTGCCATAATCTTCAATACTCTATACTCAACTCGAAAATTTTTTTCGCATCAAAAATTGAAAATTTTCATAAGGGGTTAGCCTTTGCTAAAAAAATGCAAAAAAAATAAAATGTGAAATTTTAAGTAATTCTGTTTATTTTACGAATCGTCTTCGAATTTCGAACTGCGGAATGCTAGAAAATATTCGAAATTCGAAAAAATGAAGGAGTTACAGCGTAGTTGGCCTTGAAAACGACTTTGAATTTTTACGCCCAAAATAAATTGGTTTTTGCTATGTTTTCCATAGCAACCTTTACAGTATCGCTTCATGTAGCACCTCTACGGAAAGGGATCTTTGTCACGAATCTAACGGTGTCTGAAAATTTGTAAAGTTTGCCAAAATAGGGAAGTTACAGCAATTGCAAACTCAAGTTGGTTTTTTTGAATTTTTGGGATATGAATTATGCGATTTTGATGCAATACACTGAAGATTTCAAGGAAATGGGAAATAATATTGATTCGTCCGGCACCACTACGGAAAGAGAATTTCTTCACGAATCCAACGGTGTCCTCAGAATGTTGAAGTTCGCAAAACTAACGAAGTTACAGCAATTTGAAACTCACGTAGATTTTTTTTGCGTTTTTTTGATATCAATTATGCGATTTTGAGCTTGTTTTTTGAAGAAAAAACATGGGAGTTGCGCAAAACCGATTTTTTTGCCATAATCTTCAATACTCTATACTCAACTCGAAAATTTTTTTCGCATCAAAAATTGAAAATTTTCATAAGGGGTTAGCCTTTGCTAAAAAAATGCAAAAAAAATAAAATGTGAAATTTTAAGTAATTCTGTTTATTTTACGAATCGTCTTCGAATTTCGAACTGCGGAATGCTAGAAAATATTCGAAATTCGAAAAAATGAAGGAGTTACAGCGTAGTTGGCCTTGAAAACGACTTTGAATTTTTACGCCCAAAATAAATTGGTTTTTGCTATGTTTTCCATAGCAACCTTTACAGTATCGCTTCATGTAGCACCTCTACGGAAAGGGATTTTGTCACGAATCTAACGGTGTCTGAAAATTTGTAAAGTTTGCCAAAATAGGGAAGTTACAGCAATTGCAAACTCAAGTTGGTTTTTTTGAATTTTTGGGATATGAATTATGCGATTTTGATGCAATACACTGAAGATTTCAAGGAAATGGGAAATAATATTGATTCGTCCGGCACCACTACGGAAAGAGAATTTCTTCACGAATCCAACGGTGTCCTCAGAATGTTGAAGTTCGCAAAACTAACGAAGTTACAGCAATTTGAAACTCACGTAGATTTTTTTTGCGTTTTTTTGATATCAATTATGCGATTTTGAGCTTGTTTTTTGAAGAAAAAACATGGGAGTTGCGCAAAACCGATTTTTTTGCCATAATCTTCAATACTCTATACTCAACTCGAAAATTTTTTTCGCATCAAAAATTGAAAATTTTCATAAGGGGTTAGCCTTTGCTAAAAAAATGCAAAAAAAATAAAATGTGAAATTTTAAGTAATTCTGTTTATTTTACGAATCGTCTTCGAATTTCGAACTGCGGAATGCTAGAAAATATTCGAAATTCGAAAAAATGAAGGAGTTACAGCGTAGTTGGCCTTGAAAACGACTTTGAATTTTTACGCCCAAAATAAATTGGTTTTTGCTATGTTTTCCATAGCAACCTTTACAGTATCGCTTCATGTAGCACCTCTACGGAAAGGGATCTTTGTCACGAATCTAACGGTGTCTGAAAATTTGTAAAGTTTGCCAAAATAGGGAAGTTACAGCAATTGCAAACTCAAGTTGGTTTTTTTGAATTTTTGGGATATGAATTATGCGATTTTGATGCAATACACTGAAGATTTCAAGGAAATGGGAAATAGTATTGATTCGTCCGGCACCACTACGGAAAGAGAATTTCTTCACGAATCCAACGGTGTCCTCAGAATGTTGAAGTTCGCAAAACTAACGAAGTTACAGCAATTTGAAACTCACGTAGATTTTTTTTGCGTTTTTTTGATATCAATTATGCGATTTTGAGCTTGTTTTTTGAAGAAAAAACATGGGAGTTGCGCAAAACCGATTTTTTTGCCATAATCTTCAATACTCTATACTCAACTCGAAAATTTTTTTCGCATCAAAAATTGAAAATTTTCATAAGGGGTTAGCCTTTGCTAAAAAAATGCAAAAAAAATAAAATGTGAAATTTTAAGTAATTCTGTTTATTTTACGAATCGTCTTCGAATTTCGAACTGCGGAATGCTAGAAAATATTCGAAATTCGAAAAAATGAAGGAGTTACAGCGTAGTTGGCCTTGAAAACGACTTTGAATTTTTACGCCCAAAATAAATTGGTTTTTGCTATGTTTTCCATAGCAACCTTTACAGTATCGCTTCATGTAGCACCTCTACGGAAAGGGATCTTTGTCACGAATCTAACGGTGTCTGAAAATTTGTAAAGTTTGCCAAAATAGGGAAGTTACAGCAATTGCAAACTCAAGTTGGTTTTTTTGAATTTTTGGGATATGAATTATGCGATTTTGATGCAATACACTGAAGATTTCAAGGAAATGGGAAATAATATTGATTCGTCCGGCACCACTACGGAAAGAGAATTTCTTCACGAATCCAACGGTGTCCTCAGAATGTTGAAGTTCGCAAAACTAACGAAGTTACAGCAATTTGAAACTCACGTAGATTTTTTTTGCGTTTTTTTGATATCAATTATGCGATTTTGAGCTTGTTTTTTGAAGAAAAAACATGGGAGTTGCGCAAAACCGATTTTTTTGCCATAATCTTCAATACTCTATACTCAACTCGAAAATTTTTTTCGCATCAAAAATTGAAAATTTTCATAAGGGGTTAGCCTTTGCTAAAAAAATGCAAAAAAAATAAAATGTGAAATTTTAAGTAATTCTGTTTATTTTACGAATCGTCTTCGAATTTCGAACTGCGGAATGCTAGAAAATATTCGAAATTCGAAAAAATGAAGGAGTTACAGCGTAGTTGGCCTTGAAAACGACTTTGAATTTTTACGCCCAAAATAAATTGGTTTTTGCTATGTTTTCCATAGCAACCTTTACAGTATCGCTTCATGTAGCACCTCTACGGAAAGGGATCTTTGTCACGAATCTAACGGTGTCTGAAAATTTGTAAAGTTTGCCAAAATAGGGAAGTTACAGCAATTGCAAACTCAAGTTGGTTTTTTTGAATTTTTGGGATATGAATTATGCGATTTTGATGCAATACACTGAAGATTTCAAGGAAATGGGAAATAGTATTGATTCGTCCGGCACCACTACGGAAAGAGAATTTCTTCACGAATCCAACGGTGTCCTCAGAATGTTGAAGTTCGCAAAACTAACGAAGTTACAGCAATTTGAAACTCACGTAGATTTTTTTTGCGTTTTTTTGATATCAATTATGCGATTTTGAGCTTGTTTTTTGAAGAAAAAACATGGGAGTTGCGCAAAACCGATTTTTTTTGCCATAATCTTCAATACTCTATACTCAACTCGAAAATTTTTTTCGCATCAAAAATTGAAAATTTTCATAAGGGGTTAGCCTTTGCTAAAAAAATGCAAAAAAAATAAAATGTGAAATTTTAAGTAATTCTGTTTATTTTACGAATCGTCTTCGAATTTCGAACTGCGGAATGCTAGAAAATATTCGAAATTCGAAAAAATGAAGGAGTTACAGCGTAGTTGGCCTTGAAAACGACTTTGAATTTTTACGCCCAAAATAAATTGGTTTTTGCTATGTTTTCCATAGCAACCTTTACAGTATCGCTTCATGTAGCACCTCTACGGAAAGGGATCTTTGTCACGAATCTAACGGTGTCTGAAAATTTGTAAAGTTTGCCAAAATAGGGAAGTTACAGCAATTGCAAACTCAAGTTGGTTTTTTTGAATTTTTGGGATATGAATTATGCGATTTTGATGCAATACACTGAAGATTTCAAGGAAATGGGAAATAGTATTGATTCGTCCGGCACCACTACGGAAAGAGAATTTCTTCACGAATCCAACGGTGTCCTCAGAATGTTGAAGTTCGCAAAACTAACGAAGTTACAGCAATTTGAAACTCACGTAGATTTTTTTTGCGTTTTTTTGATATCAATTATGCGATTTTGAGCTTGTTTTTTGAAGAAAAAACATGGGAGTTGCGCAAAACCGATTTTTTTGCCATAATCTTCAATACTCTATACTCAACTCGAAAATTTTTTTCGCATCAAAAATTGAAAATTTTCATAAGGGGTTAGCCTTTGCTAAAAAAATGCAAAAAAAATAAAATGTGAAATTTTAAGTAATTCTGTTTATTTTACGAATCGTCTTCGAATTTCGAACTGCGGAATGCTAGAAAATATTCGAAATTCGAAAAAATGAAGGAGTTACAGCGTAGTTGGCCTTGAAAACGACTTTGAATTTTTACGCCCAAAATAAATTGGTTTTTGCTATGTTTTCCATAGCAACCTTTACAGTATCGCTTCATGTAGCACCTCTACGGAAAGGGATCTTTGTCACGAATCTAACGGTGTCTGAAAATTTGTAAAGTTTGCCAAAATAGGGAAGTTACAGCAATTGCAAACTCAAGTTGGTTTTTTTGAATTTTTGGGATATGAATTATGCGATTTTGATGCAATACACTGAAGATTTCAAGGAAATGGGAAATAATATTGATTCGTCCGGCACCACTACGGAAAGAGAATTTCTTCACGAATCCAACGGTGTCCTCAGAATGTTGAAGTTCGCAAAACTAACGAAGTTACAGCAATTTGAAACTCACGTAGATTTTTTTTGCGTTTTTTTGATATCAATTATGCGATTTTGAGCTTGTTTTTTGAAGAAAAAACATGGGAGTTGCGCAAAACCGATTTTTTTGCCATAATCTTCAATACTCTATACTCAACTCGAAAATTTTTTTCGCATCAAAAATTGAAAATTTTCATAAGGGGTTAGCCTTTGCTAAAAAAATGCAAAAAAAATAAAATGTGAAATTTTAAGTAATTCTGTTTATTTTACGAATCGTCTTCGAATTTCGAACTGCGGAATGCTAGAAAATATTCGAAATTCGAAAAAATGAAGGAGTTACAGCGTAGTTGGCCTTGAAAACGACTTTGAATTTTTACGCCCAAAATAAATTGGTTTTTGCTATGTTTTCCATAGCAACCTTTACAGTATCGCTTCATGTAGCACCTCTACGGAAAGGGATCTTTGTCACGAATCTAACGGTGTCTGAAAATTTGTAAAGTTTGCCAAAATAGGGAAGTTACAGCAATTGCAAACTCAAGTTGGTTTTTTTGAATTTTTGGGATATGAATTATGCGATTTTGATGCAATACACTGAAGATTTCAAGGAAATGGGAAATAGTATTGATTCGTCCGGCACCACTACGGAAAGAGAATTTCTTCACGAATCCAACGGTGTCCTCAGAATGTTGAAGTTCGCAAAACTAACGAAGTTACAGCAATTTGAAACTCACGTAGATTTTTTTTGCGTTTTTTTGATATCAATTATGCGATTTTGAGCTTGTTTTTTAAGAAAAAACATGGGAGTTGCGCAAAACCGATTTTTTGCCATAATCTTCAATACTCTATACTCAACTCGAAAATTTTTTTCGCATCAAAAATTGAAAATTTTCATAAGGGGTTAGCCTTTGCTAAAAAAATGCAAAAAAAATAAAATGTGAAATTTTAAGTAATTCTGTTTATTTTACGAATCGTCTTCGAATTTCGAACTGCGGAATGCTAGAAAATATTCGAAATTCGAAAAAATGAAGGAGTTACAGCGTAGTTGGCCTTGAAAACGACTTTGAATTTTTACGCCCAAAATAAATTGGTTTTTGCTATGTTTTCCATAGCAACCTTTACAGTATCGCTTCATGTAGCACCTCTACGGAAAGGGATCTTTGTCACGAATCTAACGGTGTCTGAAAATTTGTAAAGTTTGCCAAAATAGGGAAGTTACAGCAATTGCAAACTCAAGTTGGTTTTTTTGAATTTTTGGGATATGAATTATGCGATTTTGATGCAATACACTGAAGATTTCAAGGAAATGGGAAATAATATTGATTCGTCCGGCACCACTACGGAAAGAGAATTTCTTCACGAATCCAACGGTGTCCTCAGAATGTTGAAGTTCGCAAAACTAACGAAGTTACAGCAATTTGAAACTCACGTAGATTTTTTTTGCGTTTTTTTGATATCAATTATGCGATTTTGAGCTTGTTTTTTGAAGAAAAAACATGGGAGTTGCGCAAAACCGATTTTTTTGCCATAATCTTCAATACTCTATACTCAACTCGAAAATTTTTTTCGCATCAAAAATTGAAAATTTTCATAAGGGGTTAGCCTTTGCTAAAAAAATGCAAAAAAAATAAAATGTGAAATTTTAAGTAATTCTGTTTATTTTACGAATCGTCTTCGAATTTCGAACTGCGGAATGCTAGAAAATATTCGAAATTCGAAAAAATGAAGGAGTTACAGCGTAGTTGGCCTTGAAAACGACTTTGAATTTTTACGCCCAAAATAAATTGGTTTTTGCTATGTTTTCCATAGCAACCTTTACAGTATCGCTTCATGTAGCACCTCTACGGAAAGGGATCTTTGTCACGAATCTAACGGTGTCTGAAAATTTGTAAAGTTTGCCAAAATAGGGAAGTTACAGCAATTGCAAACTCAAGTTGGTTTTTTTGAATTTTTGGGATATGAATTATGCGATTTTGATGCAATACACTGAAGATTTCAAGGAAATGGGAAATAATATTGATTCGTCCGGCACCACTACGGAAAGAGAATTTCTTCACGAATCCAACGGTGTCCTCAGAATGTTGAAGTTCGCAAAACTAACGAAGTTACAGCAATTTGAAACTCACGTAGATTTTTTTTGCGTTTTTTTGATATCAATTATGCGATTTTGAGCTTGTTTTTTGAAGAAAAAACATGGGAGTTGCGCAAAACCGATTTTTTTGCCATAATCTTCAATACTCTATACTCAACTCGAAAATTTTTTTCGCATCAAAAATTGAAAATTTTCATAAGGGGTTAGCCTTTGCTAAAAAAATGCAAAAAAATAAAATGTGAAATTTTAAGTAATTCTGTTTATTTTACGAATCGTCTTCGAATTTCGAACTGCGGAATGCTAGAAAATATTCGAAATTCGAAAAAATGAAGGAGTTACAGCGTAGTTGGCCTTGAAAACGACTTTGAATTTTTACGCCCAAAATAAATTGGTTTTTGCTATGTTTTCCATAGCAACCTTTACAGTATCGCTTCATGTAGCACCTCTACGGAAAGGGATCTTTGTCACGAATCTAACGGTGTCTGAAAATTTGTAAAGTTTGCCAAAATAGGGAAGTTACAGCAATTGCAAACTCAAGTTGGTTTTTTTGAATTTTTGGGATATGAATTATGCGATTTTGATGCAATACACTGAAGATTTCAAGGAAATGGGAAATAGTATTGATTCGTCCGGCACCACTACGGAAAGAGAATTTCTTCACGAATCCAACGGTGTCCTCAGAATGTTGAAGTTCGCAAAACTAACGAAGTTACAGCAATTTGAAACTCACGTAGATTTTTTTTGCGTTTTTTTGATATCAATTATGCGATTTTGAGCTTGTTTTTTGAAGAAAAAACATGGGAGTTGCGCAAAACCGATTTTTTTGCCATAATCTTCAATACTCTATACTCAACTCGAAAATTTTTTTCGCATCAAAAATTGAAAATTTTCATAAGGGGTTAGCCTTTGCTAAAAAAATGCAAAAAAAATAAAATGTGAAATTTTAAGTAATTCTGTTTATTTTACGAATCGTCTTCGAATTTCGAACTGCGGAATGCTAGAAAATATTCGAAATTCGAAAAAATGAAGGAGTTACAGCGTAGTTGGCCTTGAAAACGACTTTGAATTTTTACGCCCAAAATAAATTGGTTTTTGCTATGTTTTCCATAGCAACCTTTACAGTATCGCTTCATGTAGCACCTCTACGGAAAGGGATCTTTGTCACGAATCTAACGGTGTCTGAAAATTTGTAAAGTTTGCCAAAATAGGGAAGTTACAGCAATTGCAAACTCAAGTTGGTTTTTTTGAATTTTTGGGATATGAATTATGCGATTTTGATGCAATACACTGAAGATTTCAAGGAAATGGGAAATAGTATTGATTCGTCCGGCACCACTACGGAAAGAGAATTTCTTCACGAATCCAACGGTGTCCTCAGAATGTTGAAGTTCGCAAAACTAACGAAGTTACAGCAATTTGAAACTCACGTAGATTTTTTTGGCGTTTTTTTGATATCAATTATGCGATTTTGAGCTTGTTTTTTGAAGAAAAAACATGGGAGTTGCGCAAAACCGATTTTTTTGCCATAATCTTCAATACTCTATACTCAACTCGAAAATTTTTTTCGCATCAAAAATTGAAAATTTTCATAAGGGGTTAGCCTTTGCTAAAAAAATGCAAAAAAAATAAAATGTGAAATTTTAAGTAATTCTGTTTATTTTACGAATCGTCTTCGAATTTCGAATTGCGGAATGCTAGAAAATATTCGAAATTCGAAAAAATGAAGGAGTTACAGCGTAGTTGGCCTTGAAAACGACTTTGAATTTTTACGCCCAAAATAAATTGGTTTTTGCTATGTTTTCCATAGCAACCTTTACAGTATCGCTTCATGTAGCACCTCTACGGAAAGGGATCTTTGTCACGAATCTAACGGTGTCTGAAAATTTGT